>NW_024063179.1:0-32500 GCF_006381635.1 Hibiscus syriacus
TGGTCTACAGTATCGTTGTGATTTTCCCAATTCGCAATGCGATAGTAAATCGCAACGCGAATTGGGAATTCGCAATGCGAATAAGTAAATCGCAAATCGAATTGGGAAAATCGCAATGCGTACTGACTATCGCAATGCGATAATAAAATCGCAACGAGATACTTACTTTCGCAACACGATACTACTTCGCAACGCGATTTACTTAGCGCCATTCGTATTAACGCGTATTTTTTTTTCAAATTCCAAACACGTTTTTCTTAATAAATCGGAAAATGAACCGTCCACAGTAATCGAACTCATAACCTCAAACCCAAAAACACAACACTCAGTCCCATCTCCATCTCTCACTCTCTATGGCGAAATCCGTCCCCATCGCCGGCGAATCCCTCACAACCATTCACAGTCAAAAATCCCTCACAATCATTCAGAAATGGAAAATCAACCTCCGAGGGTTAGTTTTTTTATTTTTATTTTGAAATTTTTGCATTATTTTAGGTTTTTCATATTGAGATTGATGATAAGTTTACTGGTAATTTCAATAATAGATTAACCATTTCACTTAGATTTCTTATTAAATTCATTCGATTGCTGCCAATACTAAACTGTTTAGCCTGTGAAGTTAGTATTTGTCTTTGCTTTGTCTTTGGTTGAAGTAATGCAGAAGAAGAATAGTTTCGATAATGAGAATCGCAACGCGGAAATGACTATCGCAACGAGATAATCGCAACGCGAAATAAAAATCGCAACACGAAACCAAAATCGCATTGCGATTTTCATTTCGCGTTGCGATTTTCATTTTGCGTTGCGATTTTAATTTCGCGGTTGCGATTTTCATTTCGCGTTGCGATTGTCTGGTCGCGATAGTCATTTCGCGTTGCGATAGTCATTTCCGCGTTGCGATTCTCATTATCTCGTTGCGATTTCATTTCAAACAAAAGACAGAAACAGTGTTGCAATTTTAGTTTCAAGAATAAACTACTATTATGTTTATTGTTTGTTTTGGTATATCTTGACAGTGTAATTTTTGGTATATCTAACTTGGTATGTTATTGTTTTTTGTAGAAATTTTTTTCGGCTTCATTGACATTAAGGAATAAAGTTAGCCTAGCCACTACAATTGCTTCGAAGCTTTCACCTGCACAAAGAAATTGTTTGAAGAAACCTGCTTCGGGCCATGGCTGAGAGTACATCATCCGGGTGGAGATGCTAGTTTGACCCATTTGTGGCTTCAGACCATGACTAGCGATCTACCCGACAGTATACAACGTGGTGAGGAAGAGATATGGTTTCATTTTCCACCGGTGTATACTTGTTTTGGGCGGAAGGAGTTCTGCTAATCACTGGTCTACGATTCGGACACTGATGTAGGCTGGTACACTCGTCATATCACCCGCCCATCATGGTTATCCAGGGTTTTTCCTGATGAGTCAATAGAGAAGCCGAACTTACAGTCGACGACATGAAGAAATTGTTTAATAAGAAAGATGGTTTTACTCGGATGAATGACGTCGATGTTGTCCGAGTATGCCTTCTACTACTTTGTATGCCGGCTTTCTAGGCAGAGAGGCCAGACAACCTATCCTCAGGAGCTAATATTATTGGTAGAGGACCTAAATGCTGGAATCTGTTTCCGTGGGGTTCGTATATATGGAAAGCTACCTGGACTAAGTTGTCGTCTGCCTTTGATGACCGCAAAAGTTTGCGGGCGATGGGTCGAAATACACTTTGTCAGGCTTTGTTTGGGCCTTTAAGGTAAGAATTTCTATATAATTTCAAATTATATTTATCAATTACTAATGTTTGTTTTATATTGTTTGTAGATTTGGATATTCGAGGCTTTCCCTAGCATGCGGACATATGCATTAAAATCCTCAGATGATATTCCTAGGGCTATTTCCTGGAGAGGAAACGTATGTTGGATTGGGAAGACTTAATACCATATGCGACAATAAATAATGTAAGTTACACAATACTATCATATATAAACAAGTTTAATAGTAGACGTTTAACTTTGTTTTAGTTTTTATTATTAGGAGGCCAACACTCCATTAATGAGACTGCACCCCGGAGGCTGAGCTTGCCACTGATTGGTGGCAAGCTAGTCAGTTTTTTTGATGGCCACGAATGATGAGCAGCCTCCACTTCCTCCACTTCGAGAGCCATCACCTCACCCAAGCCATCACCTGATCGACCCGACTATACACCTCTACAACGAGAGCCATCACTTATCCGTCACATCATCGAGTCTCTTCTCCACCATCACCTCATGATAGGCGACCGACAAGATGCCACGACTTCTATCTCCCTGTTCTCCACCTCCACGGGATGAGTCAAGGGAGTTACGTGATGAGGTCAATGCCTTGCGTGAGGAGATCGGTACTCTACGCGATAACGATGGTGCATGGCGTGTGGAGGTGTCTACTTTACGTGGTGAGGTTGCCGCTCTACGTGAGATGGTAGTATCGTTGCAGAATGAGGTTCATAATCTACGTAACGAGGTAAGTTTAAGATTTTCCATATTTAATTTGATGATAAATTTACTCGTAATTTCACTTAAATTAACCATTTCACTTAGATTGCTTAGTAAATTTATTCGGTTGCTGCCAAAACTGCTAAACTTTTTACTTTAACACTGTGAAGTTAGTATTTGTCTTTGTTTTGTCTTTTGGTTGAAAGTTTGAAATATATTTATCTTTGTTTTCACTATTTAAATATCATGTCTGTTTATTTACTGATATTGTATTTTATTTAGCGGACCGATAAGGTGGATGCTTTACGTCGGGTTTTTCTTGCACGACAGAGTTCACGCATCAGACGGCGTGCACGTGCTATTAAGTCTCCGTATACCCCAATAGTGCGAAGACACCGCAAGAAGAAGCCCGACTCGCCTATCATCCCTCAAGAGTCCACTCCTATCGTTGAAGAGACCCTTATCATTCCTCGAGAGTCCCCTCCCACCGTTCAAGAGGCCACTGTCATCGTTGAAGAGGTCCCTCCCACCATTCAAGAGCCCGATTCACATGGCGTCATATGTAGGATTCTTGAGAAACCCTCTGACGTGCCGGACATGATGGATTCAAGTTGGCTCTCGTATGAGTTACCGGCCAGTACCATACCGGTATCTGAAGAGGAGAGGAAACAACTACCGGACACAATTCTGGATAACACCCTTTGGGCTAAGACCGCAGTTGATTTTTATCTACACGAGCGAAGCCAGGGGTGTTTCACTGACATATGCAAGCTCAATGATGATATCTATTTGTGCTTGATCGGTCTTGGGGGCGTATTATTAGGGGTCGAAGACAATGGCTATTTCGATGGAGGGGTAAGTCTTATATTTTTCTTATATTTTCATTTGATTAATTTGTTAAAAATTAATGTAATTCACTAATATATGTATTTTTTTGTAAAACAGCATATCGATGCGTGGTGTCACGTCTACTATAATTAGGAAACTTAAGGAAAATAAAAGAAATACACGGTATACAATAATGCCGACGGCTTTTAACGCAGTTCACTTGAAGAATCAACGAGATGAATCATTTGCGTTGGGCAATGGACAAGCTAAACTTTATCCTGCATGGTGGGAGGTCGATAAGGTTAGTGTTTATTTTAGATTGAGTTTAAAGGTATTCATAAATAAGTGCGCAAATGAATGAATTATTACTTATGATTGCAGGTGTTTATCCCTGTTTTGGAACGTAACCATTGGCTTCTCGTCGAGCTTCAGATCCCATCCCTTAAGGCAATAGTATATGACAGCATGATAAATTACATATCATTGGCTGATTTAAGAGATTATTAAGGGATGGAGCTCTTATTTGGCTAAATACTTGGATGCGATAAATTATTGGACTCGTTCTGGAAACAAGAAGCCAAAGAAGCTCATATTACAGTTAGCAGAGACGAGACCGCACCACAACAAACGAAAGGACCCAGAGGGATTGTGGTTCTCTCGTATGCTTGGCGTTGGACCGTTTGATCACAGGAAGTATAAAGTATCTACCTCCCACCGATATAGATAGAGCTGCAGTAGGCTTGTGGTTTCGACATTATATGGCTAGATCGATATATACGAGACGCTGCCTACCTGCATCCGCGTTATAAAAATGTCCATAAACAATTGGTATGTTTATAGGCTTGTGGTTTGAAAATGTTTGGTTAAGTACCTAGAATTCAATAATTTGCTGTTTGTAGGTTTTAGATGTGTAGAAAGTGTTGTTTGAGCAAATGTTTGGTTTATGCAGGTTAATCTCAGAAGTGAGCTGCGTGAAAATGATGTATGGCTGCAAAGTTGATTCAATAGTAGAAGTGTTATTTTCTCTAATAATTATTGCTTATTTTTGATTGTTTAATTGATTGTAAAAGGGATTTGTAAAAGTTGATTTGTTTAATTGATGTTAACATAATTCTTATTTGTGCTTGTTTAATTGATTGAAATGTAATGGTTGATTTTGTTGATTTCAATATGCATTATGTTGAAGGCAAAAAGTACTATCGCAATGCGAAATGAAAATCGCAACGAGAGAATCGCAACGCGAAAATGAAAATCGCAACGCGAAATTAAATTCGCGTTGCGATTTTCATTTCGCATTGCGATTCCCTCGTTGCGATTTTCATTTCGCATTGCGATTCTCTCGTTGCGATTTTCATTTCGCATTGCGATAGTAATTTCCGCGTTGCGATGGACATTAGATGATTGCCTATTAAGTGATAAGAACTGGAACAGATCATAGCAATTTTCAAACTCAAGTTACTAATACATGCCTAACTGAAAATGTTAAAAGTTCACACATAAAATCTACATATACAACGTTTGCATTTAAAAATCACCTAAGTTAACAGACCCAAAAGGTGAAGCCAGTTGTGATTGGGATTTTAAAGATGATTGCGATTTTGATTGCCTTTTCTTGACAACATATGAGCTTTGGATTTTGATGATGATCCATATTTTTTAGAGGAAAAGATGATTGTGATGGCACTGGTGATCCACATGTCAACCTTGTATGACCACTTTCCTTGCACCGACTACATGTCGATCTCTTCTTCTCTTCACCCTTAGACGGTATACGATCGTGACTTTTTGGTCGGCCAGGTAGCCTTCTGTCCATGGTTGGTGGCAAAACTGTTTGTAAGTCATCTGGTATGTCCCACTCAGAAGGATGTGAAATAGGGTAGACAATCTCGGCATAAGTCTGTCGATATACTTCTGTAGTGTAGCAATCCATAGCGTATGTGCTTGAATCATCTTGGTTTAGATGAAGCAACTTTTATAACATGGCCACATGGATAACCAGATGTTTGCCATTTCATACAACTACACGTCCTTGCATTTAGATCGACAAGCCCATTTAAGTTATTATCCAGTACTTCAAACAAAGTGTTTGAACATGGTTCAACTCTCCATGACGTTGACTTCACAACACGTTTCGTTATCTTTTTTCAGTCCATGGTGTAACACGATGTTCCAATGTTCCTGTAAATTTAAATAAATATACTTAGTAAAATATATCCATGTTCCTGTAAATTCAAAGAAATAATACCTGCATGGTTTCTTTTCTTGTAGTACCACTGTTGAATAGAGGCTCGAAAAAACTCTATTAACATAGTAATGGGTAATTTCCGGGAATGACGACTTAGAGCGTTAATTGATTCTGCACTATTAGACGTCATGAAACCATATCTTGCTCCAAGTTGATGTACTCTTGACCATCTTTCAAACCCGACATCTTCTAGTGTTTGAGCACACTGAGGCAAAACACGTCTTAAACAGTTTATATGCTTATTGAAATCCACTTCCCGATAAGCCTTTACAGCCTTCCAGTATGTCCATTTGTGCTTTTTTATACCAGCAGACCTTGATTTTAGATTTCTATACAAATGAACACCACAAAGTCCATGAAAAGCATCTGGGAAACACCTTCTAACAGCGTTGTCAATTGATTTTGCCCTATCGGATATGATTGTCAGATTGCTAATAGGACCTATGCAATCCCTAAGATGCCCATAAACCATGTCCATGAATCAGAGGTTTCAGATTTGCCAACCCCGTAAGCTATTGGCAATATCCCATTGTTAGCATCCATGGCTACTGCTAATAAGTTTACTCCAAGGTATCGACCTTTCAAATGTGCTCCGTCAACTATAATAACTGGGCGCATGCAAGTAATAAACGAACGAATCTACAAAATAATATACACAAGAAATATAATCATTTAAATTTTAAATGCATGTAACTAACAGAAATGAGTCAACAGAATTATATTGATTTACTAACCGCAGCACCAATGGCGATAAACAGCAACTCAAAGCGTCCATCTCTATCTGTTTTGATATGAGTTACCGACCCAGGATTTTTCAGCTTTAAATTATGACAATAAGCCGGCAGTTGGGCAAACGATGCTTCTGGCGACCCCCTCAACAATTCCAAGAAATAACATTTGGCTCTCCAAGCTTGAGAATATGATATACTAATCTTGAACCGAGCATTCATGTCAGTCATAATTTCATGTCCCCGATATACTCTGCCATTCAAAAACATTAACTCAGCCAGAAAACCATCCAACACTTTTTTGTTTGCCTGTCTATGGTGAGGAAAAACTTGGGTTCTTGAACATGTATGTTTATCAATAAAGGTCCTAACTTGAAACATTGCGCAATCTTTTATCCTCTTTGCAATCATACGCCACGTACAGTTTTTGTCAATCGTACACCTTGTTTCGAAACGATCTTTGCTTGATTTGTTAACTTTTAGTTGATAGCCATCTTCCACACATTTCGTATACAAAGCTATCTTCAAGTCTTCCTTTGTATCAAAACAATCATCTTCTTGATACGAATAACTTTTGTGTAACAATCAACTGCTTTCTTTGCCAACTCTTCTTCCGGTAACTGAAGTAATTCTGACATAATCCAGTTATACTCCCATGGCATTTTCTTTTCTTCGGGGACTTTTTCTTCTTCTTTTTCTTCTTCAGGATTATATGAATTACAGAATGGATGTTCAACATGTTCATTCACAGTCGTAACTTCCTCCTCATTATCATCAACAACATCTTCCTCGACAACGGGTGTTTCATCATCAAAATTCGGGTATTGACCAATATCAAAATCATTACACGCAGGGTCTGTTTCTTCTTCTGAAACATCATCAAAATTTGTGTATTGACCAATATCAAAGTCCGGGTATTGACCAAGATCAAATTTCGAATACTGACTAGTACTCACAATTTTTTCTCTTGGCTCATCATCGTCTAATTGGTCAATACGAAAACCGGAATTTGGTGCTGAAAGTTGATTTGGATTTGGATTAGAGAAAGGCTGTGGGTTTTGAGACCCACTTAGTTGATTACTACCCGCTACTGACCCAACAATACTACTTCTAGGTTCAACAACATACAATGTAACATCATCACTTGAAACATTAATGTAAGCAATAAATCGTTCAACATCTTCATTGTCTGTTAACAAATAAACTTTACCATTTCTCTGATAAGATAGCCTAAATCCACTTAGGGGCTCTAAATTCAATTTTTTTGAAACACGTAACATTAGGGTTTCATAAGTTAACTTCTTTAATGACAGTTTTAGTTGAAGATTCATGGGTAAAGGCATATATTGTAAAACACCATGAAAATTCTCCATGACCCTCCAAAACACAATCTATCCAAACATGATCACATTAGATGATTTCATGGTTGTAACTAAACAAACGAGATGCGAAACTAAGACCTGTTGCCGGATAGGGAAGGATGTCGTTGGATATTGGAACGGATGTCGCCGGAGAGAGTGATAGATGGAGATGGAATGAGTTACGATTTAGGGATTTAGGTTATGAGTTGTTGCTGCTGCGTATATATACATACACAAAAAAATTTGGCTTGCGAAACTAAAACCTGTTGCGAACTTTGAAACTCGCATTGCGATTCTGTATTATCTCGTTGCGAAAGTCAGAATCGCGTTGCGAAAGGCAATCATTTGACCATCGCAATGTGAACTGCAAATCGCAACGATAGAATCGCAATGCGAAATGAAAAAGGCAACGAGGATTAACATGCATAAACTTTTAACAATTATTATTAGTAACTTGAGTTTGAACATTGCTATGATCTGTTCAGTTGTCATCACTTATTAGACATTCATTTGACTATCGCAACGTGAAAATGGCTATCGCAACGCGAAAATGGTTATCGCAACGAGAATATCGCAACGCGAAATGAAAATCGCATTGCGATTTTCTCGTTGCGATTTTCAGTTCGCATTGTGATTTCATTTCGCATTGTGATTTTCTCGTTGCGATAGCCATTTCGCGTTGCGATAGTCTGTTTTGCCTTCAACATAAAGCAGATTGAAAATCAACAAATCAACTATTACATTTCAACACAAATTATGTACATCAATTAAACAAATCAACATTTACAAATCATCTTTTACAAATCAATTAAACAATCAAAAATAATAATAATTCTTATTTCTTCATCAATTATTGAATCAATGAATCAACAACTTTGTGACCCGTACATCCATTTCACGCAGCTCACTTAAGGATTAACCTGCAGAAACCAAACATTTGCTCAAACAAGACTTCCTACACATCTAAAACCTACAAACAGCAAATTATTGAATTCTAGGTACTTAACCAAACATTTTCAAACCAAAAGGAGTATATATGTTAACAAAACTTGCATTTGGCTTACCAATTAACAATGGACACTTTCATAACGCGGATGCAGGTAGGCAGCATCTCGAATATATTGCTCTAGACATATAATGCCGAAACCACAAGCCTACTGCAGCTCTATCTCTATCGGTGGGAGGTAAAAACTCTGTGCTTCCCGTCGTCAAACGCGCCAAGAAAAGGCATACGAGAGGACCACAATCCCCTCTGGCTCCCGGCGATTGCTGTGGCGCGGTCTCGTCTCTGACAACTGTGACATTGAACTTCTTTGGCTTCTTGTGTCCAGAATGACTCCAATACTTAATCCCATCCAAGAATTTAGCCAAATGAGAGCTCCATCCCTTGAAAATATCTCTCAAATCAGACAGAGATATGTAATTGATCATGCTGTCATACACTATTATCTTCAGGGATGGGAGCTGAAGTTGGACGAGAAGCCAGTGACGACGTTCCAAAACAGGGATAAACACCTGCGATCATAAGTAATAATTCATTTATTTGCGCACTTATTATTAACACCTTTAAAAAATTTAAAAAATTAACACTAACCTTATCGACCTCCCACCATGCAGGATAAAGTTTAGCTTGTCCATTGCCCAACAAAATGATTCATCTCGTTGATTCTTCAAGTGAACTGCGTGAAAAGCCGTCGGCATTATTGTATATAGCGAATTTTTTTTATTTTTCCTAAGCTTCCTTATTATTAGTAGACGTAACACCCATGCATCGATATGCTGTTTTACAAAAAAATACATATATTAGTGAATTACATTAATTTTTAAACAAATTAATCAAAATCATATATAAGACAAATATAGTCTTACCTCCCCATCTAAATAGCCACTGTCTTCAACCCCTAATAGCACACCCCACCAAGACCGATCAAGCAACAAAAACATTTCATCGTTGAGTTTGCTGATGTCAGTGTAACACCCTTAGCTCCGCTCATGTAGATAAAAATCAACTGCGGTCTTAGCCCAAAGGGTATTATCCACAATTGTTTCCGGTAGTTGTCTCCTCTCCACTTCAGATACCGGAAGGGTACTAGCCGGTAACTCATACGAGAGCCAACTCTCATCCATCATGTCCGGAACCGGTGGGGGTTTCTCAATACTTCGATATATTACCCCATGTGAATCGGGCTCTGGAATGGTGGGAGGGACCTCTTCAACGATGACAGTGGCCTCTTGAACGGTGGGGGGGGGGGAATCTTGAGGGAGAATAGGGGCCTCTTGAACGATTGGAGGGGACTCTTGAGGGATGACCGGTGAGTCGGGCTTCTTCTTGCGGAGTCTTCGCACCATTGGGGTGAACGGAGACGTAATAGCACGTCCACGCCGTCTGATGCGTGAACTCCGTCGTGCAAGGAAAACCCGACGTAAAGCATCCACCTTATCGGGCCGCTAAAAAAAATTAATACATAAATCAGTAAATAAACAGACATGATATTAACAAAGACAAATATGTTTCAAACTAGCATTGTATTCACCCAAATCATTATTCTATCATAGTTCACAAAATGCTCAGATAACATTCCAGAAGTAAGCACTTATATAAACATTTAAAAGGACAACATATATAAACATTCCAGAAGAAGAATAGTTTACTTTCGCAACACGAAACTTAAAATCGCAACGCGAAATGACTATCGCAACGCGGAAATGGCTATCGCAATGCGAAAATGAAAATCGCAACGACAAAATCGCAACGCGAAATGAAATCGCAACGACAAAATCGCAACGCGAAACACAAATCGCATTGCGATTTTCATTTCGCGTTGCGATTTTGTCGTTGCGATTTTCATTTCGCATTGCGATAGCCATTTCCGCGTTGCGATAGTCATTTTCGTGTTGCGAAAGTAAACTATTCTTCTTCTGCAAATTGAAACTTGAATGGATTGCATTACTTCAACCAAAAGACAAAAACAAAACCAAAAACAAATACTAACAAAAACAGATTGGCAGCAACCGAATGAATTACGAGTATGAAAAATCTTAAACTTACCTCGTTGCGTAGAGTATGAACCTCATTCTGCAACGATGCTACCATCTCACGTAGAGCGGCTACCTCACCGCGTAATGTAGACACCTCAACACGCCATGCACCATCGTCTTTGTGTAAAGTACCGACCTCCTCACGCAAGGCATTGACCTCATCACGTAACTCCCCTAACTCATCCCGTTGAGGTGGAGGTGGAGAACAGGGAGATAAACGTCGTGACATCTTTGCCGGTCGCCTATCTTGCGGTGATGGTGGAGAAGAGGCTCGATGATGTGAAAGAATAGGTGATGGCTGTCGTTGTGGAGGTGTATAGCCGGGTCGATCAGATGATGGCTCTAGGTGAGGTGATAGCTCTGGGCGAGGTGATGGCTCCCGAAGTGGAGGCTGCTCATCAACCGTTCCATCAAAAAAATGCTTACTAGCTTGCCACCAATCAGTGGCAAGCTCAGCTTCCGTGGGTGTCAGCCTCTGTAGAGGAGTGTTGGCCTCCTAACAATATAAAAGCTTAAACAAAGTTAAATGTGTACTAGTAATAACTTGTTTATAAACATATGGTAGTATTTATGTTAACTTACATTATTTATTGTCGTATACCGTAGTAAATCTTCCCATTGCAAGGTTCGTTTCCTCTTCCAGGAAATAGCCCTGGGAATATTATTTGAAGTTTTTATTGCATATGTCTTCATGGCGGGAAAGGCCTCAAATATCCAAATCTACAAACAATATAATAACAAACATTAGTAATTGTTAAATAATTACTTATAATTTTGGAAACATTATATAAAAATTCTTACCTTAAAGGCCCAAATAAAGCCTGTCAAAGTGTATTTGGAACCATCGCCATGCAAACTTTTTCGATCATCCAAGGCAGACGATAACTTATTCCATGTAGCTTTCCATAAATACGAGCCCCACGGAAACAGGTTCCACGCATTTAGGTCTTCTACCAATTTGATTAGATCATTTGGAATAGGTTGTCTGGCCTCTCTGCCTAAAAAGCCGGCATGCAAAAGAATTAGAAGGCATACTCGGACAACGTCGACGTCATACATCCGAGTAAAACCATCTTTATTATTCAAAAATCTTGTCAGGTCTTCTACGTGTAGACTCGGCCTCTCCAGCTCAGGAAAAACCCGGGATAGCCATGATGGGCGGGTAATGTGTCTAGTGTACCGACCTACATCATCGTGTCCGAAGCGTAGACCGGTGATTAAGCAAAACTCCTCCCGCCCAAAACACGTATACGCCGGTGGAAAATCAAACCATATCTCTTCATCACGACGTTGTATAGTCTCTGGTAGATCTCTAGTCATGGTTTGAAGAAACAGGTGTGTCAACATCGCATCTCCACCGGGATGTTGTACTTTCAGCCATGGCCCGAAGCATGTATCCTCAAACATTTTTCTTTGTGCAGGTGAAAGCTTCGACGCAATTGTTTTGGCCAGGCTGACTTTATTTCTCAAGGTCAATTGAGCCGAATAAAAGTTCTACAAAAACAATAAACATACTAAATTAGATATACCAAAAACTACACTGTGAAGATATACCAAAAACAATAATAAACATAAATAGTAGTAGTTTATTCTTCAAACTTAAATATGCAACACTGTGAATTTCGTATTTGTCTTTGTTTTTTGGTTGAAGTAATGCAATTCATTCAAGTTTCAATTTGCAGAAGAAGAATAGTTTCTGAAATGAAAATCGCAACACGAAAATGACTATCGCAACGAGAGAATCG
This sequence comes from Hibiscus syriacus, assembly GCF_006381635.1. Classification (NCBI taxonomy): domain Eukaryota; kingdom Viridiplantae; phylum Streptophyta; class Magnoliopsida; order Malvales; family Malvaceae; genus Hibiscus; species Hibiscus syriacus. The sequence goes on from NW_024063179.1 coordinate 12,417, forward strand.
CAACGCGAAACTAAAATCGCGTTGCGATTTGCATTTCGCGTTGCGATTCTTGGTTGATTTAATAAGCAATCTAAGTGAAATGGTTAATCTATTATTGAAATTACCAGTAAACCTATCATCAATTTCAATATGAAAAACCTAATAATAATGCAAAATTTTCAAAAAGAAAATAATTAAAAAAACTAACCCTCGTTGGTTGATTTGGTTGATTTTCCATTTCTGATTGTGAGGGTGGCTCTGAGAGATTTAGATAGACGGATTTCGCCGGAGATGGGGACGGATTCGTCGGAGATGGGTGAGAGTGAGAGATGGAGATGGGACTGAGTTGTGATTTTAGGTTTTAGGTTATGAGTTGCGATTACGGGATATACTGTGGACAGTTCAGTGTTCCAATATATTTATATTCATGTTTGGAATTTAAAAATAAAATGCTTGGCCAGGATACTAATGGCGCTTTGAAAATCGCATTGCGATTATGTATTATCGCGTTGCGAAAGTCAGTATCGCGTTGCGAAAGTAAGTATCTCGTTGCGATTTTTTATTATCGCATTGCGATAGTCAGTATCGCATTGCGATTTTCCCAATTCGCGTTGCGATTTACTTATTCGCATTGCGAATTTCCCAATTCGCGTTGCGATTTACTTATTCGCATTGCGAATTGGGAAAAATCGCAACGATACTGTAGACCATCGCAACGCGATTTTCAACTATCGCATTGCGAAAATGCAACGCGAATTTGCGATAATGGAGATCGCGTTGCGAATTAGCGATCGCATTGCGATTTTGTTGGTCATTTTGGCAAATCCGGAAAAAGTTGGTTAAAATCGTATATTATATGAGATTTTTGGTCACTGAGGTTATTTTCTCTTATATATATTATTTATAAAATTAACTTACCGATATATATTAGATCGAATGATAAAGAGTTTAATGTTAGATAATATTTCGAGTCTTTTATATAAAAGAATCAATCTTTTATATTTTTTGAGTCTTTGACATCCACATAAAGATCTGATCTAACTCTACTCTAAATATAGTCGGACACGTGGACTCACAACCTTAAAACACACATGAAACTTAGGTTTATCTTATTAATTATTACCTTTGAAGACAAGAAAATTATAGTCAACTAACTTCGGGTTTATCTTATTGATAACTCGCATATATATCAGAATATGCTTTCTATGCCCTTTGAGGTCAACCTTTTGGGTAACGTGAAACTGTGGAAATGCAAACTTACACTCAATGATCACCTACTGTTTGCATTATTTATATATGATGAACTCGTAGTTATGGTGCCAGTTTCTTTGTTGTTGAGACTGATAAAACAAGAAAGACATCGAGAATGGTCGTGTCGTGGAGGCTGTCTTCGTTTGGGGTTGTTTTGTCGGTGGCTCTGGCTTTAGTGCCCGGAACCCATGGTTGGAGCAAAGAAGGTCACATTTTGACGTGTCGGATTGCTCAGGTACTGTTTGTTCCATTGTTCCTTTCGTTTTTGCTTTCGTTTACTAGATTGACCGATCACCGTTCAACCCGACTTGACTCGTGGGACCATGTCGTGAAAACATAATACGATATGAGATTGAACCTTTAGAGATGTACTTGAGGATGACAAAAAAAGACAACTTCAGACTACGTTTACACGACACAGTCCAATGAGTCGAGTCAGGTCGGATTATAACATAACCCTTGGCTAAAAGCACATACAATTTACTTCTCATTTGCAATAGGGTCTATTAGAGCCAGAGGCTGCAGCAGCTGTTGAAAATTTACTGCCAGACTATGCCAACGGAGACCTTTCGTCCCTCTGTGTATGGCCGGACCAAATCCGGCATTGGTATAAGTATCGATGGACAAGTCCGCTTCACTTCATCGATACACCGGACGATTCTTGCTCGTATCAATATTCAAGTAAGCAGAAAGCGTAGCAATCCTTTCGATCATACTGAACTGCATACAAGTAATGCGAAATTTGTCATTTGTTTTAGGGTACTGCCATGATCAGCATGGTGTAAAGGACATGTGTGTTGCCGGTGCAATCCAAAACTTCACCTCACAGATTGTGCACTTCAGGGAGGGATCTTTGGACCGACGCCGCAACAAAACCTTATTACTCCATGATCATCATTCTTCGTAATATGTATCAACCCGATACCAAATGTGTCTCTTTGTTTCTCTGCAGATAACATGACAGAAGCCTTGCTGTTCTTGTCACACTTCATGGGAGATATCCATCAGCCGATGCACGTCGGATTTACGAGCGATGAAGGAGGGAACACCATCGCCTTGCGGTGGTTTCGGCACAAATCGAATCTGCATCATGTGAGTATTTTCCGGTTAAACTGAACTTATGCTTAACTAAGAGTAATTGATTAACCCACATTGGTGAATTTCAACAATGCATAGGTGTGGGACAGGGAGATCATTCTTACAGCTCTTGCACATTACTATGAAACGAACTTGGATAACCTTCAAGAAGACTTAGTAGGGAATTTCACTGATGTAAGTTCATTTTTTATACATATTTACTCCTAATTCTAGCTTATATTTGCATATAGTTAAGGGTAAATACTTAAATGGATCAAAAAATGTTTAGCTATCAAATTGAACATATCTACTTGAATAAAACAAGTTTAGGTATCAAACTGAACACTGAAAAAAAATTAAGAACCAAATCGTATATTAATCATACTTGTTACTTTCATACAGGGAATTTGGTATGATGATGTTGCATCATGGGAACAATGTGATGATCTTCTTCCATGCTTGAACATGTAAGCCTCAACCCTCTTTAGAACAACTATAAACCAATCCAGTGAATTAAAAAAAAATATGTTTTTTCTATTTTACTGGAACTCGTATATATTTAACGCCATTGATTTAAGAAAAATGAAGAGTCCGAATAACATATTTGATTATTTGTTCAGATTTTAATCGAAGTTGCGGTTTTCATACTTGTAGGTATGCTACAGAGAGTATAAACATAGCTTGCAAATGGGGTTACAAAGGCGTGAACTCTGGACAAACACTGGCAGGTACGTGTTTTATTGCGTAAAGCATCGAAAACAGATACCATTTTTCACAGTTTCTTAAGGTCTAATTACGCTCTCAGTTCTAACTTATTTGGAATATTTGAAATTTAGTCCCTCTACACTTTTATTTAATAATGAAGCATTGTGTGGAATAAAAACAAATACTCATAAAGCCAATACTGTACGCCTGGAAGGCTAAATAAGGGAATAAAAAAGGTTGCCAAACTCAACATTATTTTGTGAGGGGCCATTTTATATACATTAATTAAAATATTTTAATATTTTTATTAATGTAAATTATATATCAAAATATCATATTAATAAAAGAAAATTTTATAAATCCTTAAACTTTATTCATTTATATAAAAAGTTTAAAGAGATATAATAAATCGACAATAATAATATCTAGAATTGTGTCTAATTTTTATTTTTAGAGATGAAAATTCATGAACCTACCTAATAAATATAGATATTTAAAATAAAGATATAATATAAATTGAATTAAAAGAATTAAAAAAATCTCCTTCAACTGAAATGAAATTAAAAGTTTATTTTTAAATAACTTGATTGAATTCCTCAACTCAAAGAAGATGAACAATTCAAAAAAAAAAAAACCAAACAAGTGAACTACAAAGAATGTTTTTGTATCTTTAAGTCAAATGTAATAAAGGAAAAAATTCATTCTTTTAAAATAATACAATAATATAAAAAATGGATGTTAATTTTTTTTAATAAATGATATTTAAGTGGTTTTTAAATTCTAAAATAATATGCATATTTAAGAGATAATCAAATTTAGTAACTTATTATATATATTTTTGAGAGGGTAAACTTAAGAATTTAATATATATATATATATATATTATGTACATATATTATTTTTAAAATACTTTTTTGGGGCCATGGCTCTCTCTTGTCCTTCAAGTGTTCAGCGTTGATTAACACAAAATAATAGGACCAACCAACTAGTAGTTTGTCCAACTGGACGAGACATTAAATACATTAAATAACGTCTAGAATAGAATCATGATATTATGAATAGAAAAAACTTAATTGGAAGAGTTAATCTTGTAATGGACATTTGCAGTAACTAATTCGAATTAATTGGTCAATAAGTCGATTACATGTGGTCATATCGAACCTAATAGGATCGAATTTTTTGGAATTAAAACTAGAGAAACAAGATTTCAATATTAAGCGGAGTATATAAGGGCTGTGAGCATAATTAGACCCATATCTAAAGGCGTAAATACACCATTAATATTGTGTTCTTGTTTCTTGATGGTTTATAGAGGAATACTTTGATTCAAGGATGCCTATTGTAATGAAAAGGATTGCTCAAGGAGGAGTTAGATTAGCCATGATCTTGAACAAGATCTTTGGTGGATCTGAAGAAGTTTTTGTAACAATTTGAATTGATGCAGGAGGACCAGAAAACAGTAAAAGACAGACTTATTGCTTTTAATCTCAAACGGAAACTCACGTGCGACAACCTTAATATACGGCTAAAGAAATGTGTTATTGATTTTGTTATTATTATTTTAACAAAATTGGTAAAAAATTACCGGAAACATTATTTATACCGGTTTTGTTAACATATCCGGTAAATCGCTATCAGTTTTGTTATTATTGGACACTTTACCGAAAATGTTAAAAAACATTAATGTTTTAGGTGATTTTTTACGGGTTTTGTTAAAAAAATAATAACAAAACTGATAGCGCATTTCCTTAGCCTTGTATTAAGGCTATCGTACGGTAGAACTACCCAAACTATTTGACTTAAGTCAGAATAACTTTATGCATGCATGTATTTATGTACAAAGTTAATCGCCATTCATTTGTACTTTGTAATTTGAACATTCATAAATGAACATGTTACAAATATCTACAACAATATTATTAAAATTAGTCAAATTACTGATTTTGATCTATGTGCTATGCTCAGGTTTGCAATTTAATCATTGTACTTTAATTTGACACAACTTGATCTGCCTATTTTTTTTTTATAAAGATAGATAATTTAAGGTCCATACTCATATTCTCGTGAAAGAAAGCCAAAATGGCAAGAGCTTTATGTGGATTACAAGTTTTGCATCTATACTTTTAGCTGAAGTAGGACACTTCCTAGTTTAATACCAAAAGCAGGGGGGAAAGAAAGGTATAACTATAGCCACCATATCCACCGCTGCCTTCAGCTTCAAAGAAAACTAGGGTCTGCGGTCAATTTTCTCATGCTGCATATCTCATTAAATTAATCAACAGTTTCAGCAACTTTACAATTTCTCTTCCTTTTCTTCCATTATATATATATAGACTCCACAAAGTGGGAGAGAGGTGAGTGTCTCTAATCATTATGGCTCTAAATTCCCTGGTTTTCAGAGCCCCTAATATTCTGGGACAAACCAGGATAACCAGCACCAAGAAATTACCAGCAGCAACCTATGTCGAAACTCTGTTCCCATGGAGTATGAAGAAAATCAACCAAAAGAGGCGCTTCCCCATTGTTTCTCAGCTAAAATTAAACCTAAACTACCCTTGTCTTTCTTCTTCGGTAATGGAAGATGAGAGGAATTTGGTTCTTACATCTCCAGGACCAGACAGATATTCCAAGGAATTGGATGTTGCTGTCGGGGCTGTCCAGATGGCATGCTCACTGTGTCAGAAAGTTCAGGAGAGTTTGATTTTGAAAACCAGCAGTCCAGTTCATTCCAAGGATGATAATTCTCCTGTCACTGTGGCAGGTAATTTTATCCATTTTTTTTAATTTGGTATCGTTCTTGAGATAATCCCTGATTCTTCTGTATATTTGGTGGTTCAAAATGTTGTTTTAATCTTTTAACACAATCTGTTGGCGCTTTAAATTAGGAATCTTGAAAAGGGATTAGATATCTATGGCTTGTTTTATTCGAATTCTTCCCTTTTCTTGAAATATTCGTATTTGACACTTGTATCCGAAATATGATCCATAGTGAATTAAGTTCCATGTTTCATGTGAGTGGTTCTCTGGTACTACTCACAGCATTCTACTCAATCTAATCACCTTGGTTACACTGTGTCAACCAGACTGGAGTTTCAAGCAACCGTAAGCTGGATACTATCCGAATCCTTCGGGTTTAGGAACGTGTCTATTCTTGCCGAAGAAGATGTTCGAAGGCTCTCCGAACCTGATTCGTCAGCATTGTTAGCTACCGTAGTGAAAACAGTCAATAACTGTCTAGCCGGGGTGCCTCATTTCGGACTCAAGGGTCCTGAAACGCCGCTTAGTAGTTCCGATGTTCTCGAAGCCATCAGTCAATGCAATTCAACGGGAGGCCCCACCGGAAGGTTTTGGGCTCTAGACCCAGTTGACGGTACATTGGGGTTTGTTCGTGGCGATCAATACGCCGTGGCTTTAGCATTAATAGAGGATGGAGAAGTCGTGCTTGGTGTTTTAGGTTGTCCGAACTATCCGATGAAGAAGGAATGGCTAAGTTATCGCCACCGCTATCATAGAATTATATCTAAATTGACCCCAACAAAATCTTAATCATGGGATAAAGGGTGTGTTATGTATGCAAGGAGAGGTAGAGGCGAGGCTTGGATGCAACCTTTACACAGGAAGAATAAGCCACAGTCATGGCCACACACTGCAATACCGGTTCGAGTATCCTCTGTTGATAATCCGGCATTGGCTACTTTCTGTGAACCAGTTGAGAAGTCGAACTCAAGCCACTCCTTCACCGCTGGATTAGCTCAAAGTGTCGGCCTTAGGTACGTACACATACACATACATGATGGAACCACTGCGTTCAAAGAATGACATGCATCAGCTGTGTGACAAAACAAGTAATGATTCTGTTTTCAAATGCAGGAATGAACCACCGAGCGTATACAGTATGGTGAAATACGCAGCGATAGCTCAAGGCGATGCCGAGATATTTATGAAGTTTGCGGGGACGGGGTACAAGGAAAAGATATGGGATCATGCAGCTGGTGTGATTATCATAGAGGAGGCTGGTGGTGTGGTAACTGATGCAGGAGGATCTGACTGGACTTTTCGAGAGGTACGCTCTTGGAAGGTCTGATCGAGGTATAATTGCTTGTTGTGGAGCTAAACTACATGAAACAATCATCGGAGCTGTTGATGCTAGCTGGAACTCTTCCAGTTTATAATCATTTTTATCTTTGTACATTGATTATTTCAAGACAAGATGCTTAGCTAATTTGTCATCTTTATTTGTTCATGTTTATAAAATCCGAGAGTTGGAAGTTATCCGCCATGAATGAAATTGTAAGAAAAAATGATTCAAATAATGAAATAATCGAATATCATCCAACAAATTACTCTATGAACCAGTAAAGATGCAAAGTAAAGGATGAACTTCAACTGTACCTGTATGTTGCAAGTAAGACCCCCCCAGCCAACATATATGTATCCATCATCGGACCAAGAGCTAAAAAACCTAGTCGTCTTGTCGGTTTTCTTGTCTGCTGCGCCTACGATGCTTTAGAAATGGATCCACCCAACCCTTGCCTTCCTCCGCAGCTTGATTCCATCGTTCTTTAAACACCTTATGCTCCCAAGTCGACTGCCTCCAAATCTGCAACAGTGATCTTATCAGAAGTCATTTATGGAAGAACCTAAATAAAACCATGTCCCACAAGGCCATGTTGCATCTCTTTTCTTTTGGGCATCATATTCGCTCATCTTTAGCTTACACGTAAAAAGCAATGAACATCGAAATATCGAGAATTATCGATGTTCATGTGCCAACCAAGAGGTGTGTTGCCTAAGCACTAAAGCCACTTATTATCATTATGTATAGTAGAAGCCAAATTTCTCTTTGCCGGAGGAACTAAAACAAGGGAATGTCTCGTGAACAGAGCTGCTGTACCTCAGTTCGTAGATCGAAACTTGAAGCCCCGTGCATCAGTGGGAAAATGCATTAAGAGACCAAATGGATTATATTTATAATAAATCTAGTGCAGCACGATGGCTGGATTAATCCAACAGGCAATTACGAGAAGGGGAGGAGTTAAAGCAGAACCTTTACGGTTGTCCTCATTGTGGGATGGCCACTACCCCCCAACCTTTGTATACCCTTGTGAACAATGTACTCGCTATCAACCACGCCGACCTTCTTTGAGCGATCACCCTGAGTGAAAACATATATAATGATAATGAATATTATATTTCTAAGCTGTATGCAGAAAGAGGAATTAAAATGGTTAACTAAGCATTCGAAAAATAGCATCGAGTGAATCTTACCTGTGCGCAATACCCAAGTTTCATATCTACTCCCCATCCATGTACAAGATCATTCTGTAATGGAAAAAAAGGGCAAAAAGAAGAGGCTAAATGAGAAAATGAAAGAAAGAATCAACGGTGTTAACATTTTATTTTGATTTAGACGAGGACAACATGCAAATTTACCTGTATGAGATGCCATGCACAATACCAGGCAGATCTAGAAAACACAGGAGCCATTCCCTCCACAAATCTACAAAGGTATTATGAATGACTAAAATTAGTATAGAGATGATTAACCAGATAATGGAACTACATATTCTTCGAGAATTTCATCAATATATTCATCCTCAATCTATTCTACTCGACAGTCAGACGATTTTACCAAAGAATATGATGATAAAGTAACTCACCCAGTGCATGGTGGCCCCTCGCTAACATTTGAACACTTTGTTTTACCTCTGAGGTCATAGACTCTCCTGCAACAGTCGAAACGTTTCATGCAGGTATTATACAAGCAACAATATGCAAGCTTTCTGTGAATAGTCATAGACCATTTTGTTTACCTATGAAACCTTTTCTTTCTTGCGCGTATCGTGATTCTGTGGTGTATTTCAGTTGAATTTGGGTCTAAAGCTGGCTGAGAAATCTCTAAACCTTCAGACTTCACAATTCTTAGGTACCTGGGAAAGGAAGACTAGCCAATTAATCAAAATGCTCAAGTTTTACCCTAAATAGAAGTATGCTACTGTCATTAAACAACAAACAAAAGCCTCACAAAGTGACCAAGTGAAAGTTTAACCTAACACTGTCTCAATGATAAAACCAGACAGAAGATATGTAGTCAAAGCCATTTACCTTACAGGGTCGAAGTACTCGACTCCCAAATCTTCATCCCAAAGAAATATGTAGTCATAAATAGACACGATATCAGGATGCAGAAAGCGCTTTGCAAACCACCTGAAAGAGGGAAGATATCACAAAGCTTATTTGATGTTCCGATCAAAACGAAATTGTAAACCTAAGAAATGTTATACTGAAGTAGCAAAAAGTGCAGACCATTTTGGCAATTCATTCAGGAAGTTCCATCAAATTTCAATATGAACATACACATCCACCAATACACATTATAGAACAAAGAATCCTTTAACCTGCAGTGAGCCTTACCACTTCGTTTGGTTATCAGCTACAATGTGAATTGCTTTCTCACACCAACCAAGATCCCGCCATCCATCCACATTGCCATCATAATGAAACAAAATAATGGAAAAATTCGCTGCAAGAAACTGAATTCAACAAAATTAGGAAATGAATGTGCAGTTCATCAAATTTGAAAACCAACAGGACAATATACACTACCTTTTTCACAACATCATCAACATTATATTTTTGCTTGATACCAACTGGCATTGCTTGCAAGTTCTTGTTTGTCATAACACTAACCTGCAATGAGATAGCCATTTGTTACTGTTTCCATTTAAAGAGGAAAAACAACAAAGTGGGCTGTATGCATAAATTCATGCTAGCATACAAACAGATTAGAGTCTCACCCTTGACTGTGAATTGCTTGACCATAGAGGCCTTAGTTCCAAATCTGAACAACCTTGCATAATGCCACGAGGCAAACCTCTTAATTTCCCATGATGCAATCGATGATCCTAGGGACATCCAACGCACAAACATACATAATAGTTTCCTGGACTGGTAACAGAGACACGTGAGCCAAGGCCCAAGGAAACAATGAAAATGAAGGAAATGAATCCTAAACAGCATATAATGCAAGGGCTTAATCAACTTATTCTCAAACATATGCCAAGCAACGACAATGTGTCGTTTACCTTTACTGTTTCAAATGGGTGAAATTTCGTTTCCATCTGACAATAAGAAAAAAGAATTTAAAAGAGATTAGAACACATCTGTAGCAAACCCTAAGAAGGTGCAAAAGCTTAAATAAACCATTCGCCAATACGAAACTAGTGAGCTAAAAGGTAACAAAAGAGGCCAACTGACCACTACAATGCGAGGAATAAAAAATCTATTTATGTCCTAAATGTAAATCAAAACCATTGAAATCTAGACAAAAATAGGAGTTGAAATACCTCTGTCTTAAGGTATTGATAATTTGTGGTTCTATACAAAATGAACAACATAACTGTACAAATAACTCCCATAAATCGAAGCTGACTCATTTTAAACCCACAGTTTCCCTGCAACAGCATCAGAGAATTAGAAACTTTAAAAATCAAATGCTACTGAAATTTCTATCCCCCAAGGCCTTCAAGCTTAAAGTAAAAGAAAGAACATACCCCTCAAACAAAGCATTTCTTTCTTGACCAGTGCATTCCATGATTGAAATGTCTTCATACAATAAGCGCGTTTCTAATACCCTAAAAAACTGCAAGGAAATAGCATGCAAAGCAAAAATATATAAATATTTATGCTTCAAAATTAAACAAGTTGAAGCTTGTGCACATGCATGTGCCGTCTCAAAATGGGTGAAGAAGTGTTATTTATATTGCCATTCTAACTTTAGAAACTTGGACCGACACTCAAGAATCTAGAAGAGAAGCAGAACAGAATCCCAGTAACAAATATGAATCTGTCCTCAAACAAAGGTTTGGGTGGTAGATAACTTTGAAACAAAACAAAGAGTTTGTTTGAGTCTCTGTTAGATCCAAAGCTGCGGGTATTAATGTTATAAACCCCTTTCCGATATTTAAAAGCAAACTGAAACTATCAAGAGGAAAAACAACAGTTTTAACAGCAAGGTTTCGATTTTTTTGGAAGAACAAAAACAAACCAAAAAAATCGAAACTGAATGATCATTAATTATTACCGGATTTTGATCCACCCACCATTTAAAAAACGGAGACGAAATGGTTTATCAAAGCTGAAACTATAAAAAAAGAGTAAAAGTAAACAAAGATTGGGATAACAAGGGTCGTCTGATTCAACGAGACCAAGTTGATTGGATCAGCGAAAACAGGTGAAGCAGCGCTGGTACGCCGCCGTTTCAAAGGAAAGCATCCGAAAGAACAAAAGGGAGAATTTTCTTTTTAGAAGTTAAGCTTTGGTATGGCGGACTGAAGCTTTCCGGTTTTGGGGTTTATGAGTTGTCGAGAGAGATGGAATCGCCGATGGTTCCCGAATACGCACATTCGCTTTGATTTTATAAGCAAAAACACGCATGCAAAGGACTCGTTTTAAAAAAAATTATCTGTTTTTCATGAAATGGCAACAGCTGCAACTGGAAACATTGGTGCCGTATGTCTCCCTTTACTATCTCCCTCTCCAGTAAATTATACTCCTTGTATTAAATTATATTGATGAATGATAATTTCAATCAGTTAAAAGATTATATTAATTTAATTTAACTTGAAATTAATATATTTTAATTTAATTTGATAGGATAAAATTGGGTTTTGAAAAAATTATTCATCTGATTTTATAAATGAATCTCGAATATAAATATTAAATTGATCTTAATTTAAACCACAATCTAACTCGAAAATACATCTATAATACACTAACTAAACTTGTAGTAAAAAAATTGAAAATTTTGAAGTAAGAAATAAAAACCTAATATTCTAGTCCTTTGCAACACGCGTCAAGCACTAATTAATTATCAACTTCTTCGAAACTATTAAACTCGGTTGGAGTCAAAATTGATTACCAAGAAAAGTTAAATTATTGAAATTTTAAAATTAAGAATTTATTAAGTATTTAAATTTAATTTTTAAGAGGTAATATGTTACTTATTTAGTATTTAAACGTGCATAACCTTAAATTATCATCGTATCGTATCAAGAAAAATTGAGAGTACATACCTCATTTTTTAATCATGTCATTGTATATACGTATGTAGCAATTAAAAATAGGATAAATTATGTATTTAGTACTTAAACTATCAGTTTTTGTTTGTGTTAGTGTCTAAACGTTCAATCTTTTCAAAACCATATCTAAAGTTTAGTTTTTGTTTTATTTTAGTACCCTAGTTCGAAATTTAACATTAAGATTTGAAAAAAAAATTAAATGTTTAGGTTCTTAAAACGGACCAAAATTGATAGTTTAGGAATTAAACGTGTTAAGTTTTTAATGATATGATACTAAAATGAAACAAAAACTAAATGTTAGGAATGATTTTGAAAAAAAAAACTGAAAGTTTAAGTACTAAACAGACTAAAACTGATAGTTTAATTGTTATATGCGTAGTTTACCCTTAAAAATACTTAACCAATATTGTTGCAAATGTATTGTTAGTGGAAAATAATGTTGAAATTATGCATGTGTTATCATTGAGAATATTAATAACATGTTAAGTAGTATGATCAGGAAAACAACATTATTTGGATGGATTAAAGGTGTTCCGGTGGGCTATGGGGGCATGCATATCTCTCATTTGCAATTAGCGAACGACCTCATAATGTTTTTGGAGGCTAAGGAGGAGACGATCTTGCACACTAAAGGGATACTTCAAATATTCGAATTGGCAGCAGGTCTTAATCTAAGTATGAGTAAATCCATGTTGTATGGTATAAACGTTGATGACTTGTGTGTATCGACCAGGGCAGAGTGTGTGAAATGCGGGTGGGATAAGCTTCCTTCGGTGTATCTTGGTTTATCCCTTGCTCCACCAAGAAATTCTATTGCTCTGTGGGATCCTTGTTGTGGAAAGATTTAAGGCCAGATTTGAGGGGTGGAAAGGGAAATTACTTTCGTTCAGCGGTAGACTCACATTGATAAAATCGACGTTGTCCAATCTTCCGGTTTATTATATGTCTCTATTTCAATTGCCAACCACCGTCGCATGTAAATTGGATAAAATTATAGCATCTTTCTTATGGGGCGATGGATTACAGAGATCAATTCATTGGATTAAATGGGATCATGTATGCAAATATAAGGAGAGAGGTGGATTGGGAGTAATGGACATGCGCATTAGGAATCAATCGCTGTTGAATAAGTGGGTTTAGAGTTTCAGCAGAGAATCGACTAACTTGTGGAGGAGAGTGGCTATTGAAAAATATGGTTTAGATGCTCAGTCTATGATCCCAAAATACCCCTCGATCAGAAATGGTTCATGGGTTTGAAAAAAATATAATTCATCAGTTATCAAAGGAAGACGATGCTTTTACTCAAAACTTGGAGTGCAAAGTAGATGGTAGGCAGATCGAATTTTAGTAAGATCATTGGACTGAAGTAGGGTCTTTGAAACAGGCTTTCTCGAGGATACATATGGTCGCTATCAAGAAAACGAGAAAAAGTTTGGAGCAATTTCGAAATTTGGTGTGAGGGACACTCTTTGCTGGTCGGGTAGTTCAGATTGTTTGTAAAAACCTATCAAATTCTGCAATTATATGATGAATATGGTTGGAGAGAAAGATAGGGTATGGAAATGGGTTTGGGCCGATCTCGCCCCTCTGAAGGTTCATGCCTTCGTTTGGAGGGTTATCCTTGGAAGAATTCCAGTGAAGATGAAATTAGTGAAAAGGGGCGTGAAAATTGATTCTCGTCTATGTTGTTTCTGCAAGGAGGAATCTGAGTATGTTTCTCAACTGTTTTGGCATTGCAACATAGTATGGAAAGTTTGGTTGAAGTGGTGTAAATTGTGGAGTCTTAATCTGGTTATTCTAGGGGATTTAAGGACTATGCTTTTCCAGTAGGCAGAGCAATCTGTAGGTAAGAACGGTAAGGCGCCGTGGCTGTTGGTGTTTTTCGGGATAGTTTGGTCGATTTGGCTCACGAGGAATGAAGATGTGTTTAATAGTAGGTTGTGGAATGAAGATCAGTTAATAGTCACTGCCATGTTTCTGGTGCAAAAATAAATGGCCAAAATTTTATCCATCGTTGGTGGACTTCCGTAATTGCCCTACTGCTTTCATTTATTTCACTAATTAATCTGCAGGTTGTGTTGGTCGGTAGAATCCTAGGTGATGCTGAGTTGAAGAGCTATTTTCTATGGGAAAGGGAGTCCTATAATAAGTGGGGAGTTTAGAGCGATCATTTACTCTTTGAACTCGATGCGGAGCCGAGGTTGAGGTCTGAAATTCGGGATTAATGTGATCTCTCAGGTTTTATAAGGAGATGGTCGGCACGATTATTCTTTTGGATTTCCTCTCAAGTTTCGCTTAGGAAGAACTAGGAGGTTGACCGGTAAAGCTTTTTATTAGCGCATTGCCGTTTTTGCTCAGAGTTCTCTTATGGTGGGAGTTAAGTAGTGTTGTTTGGTTAAGTGGATGAGCGTCGGTATTAAATTTTGATTTCGGATTGGTTTCGTGTTGTCGAGTTTGGGGAAGGGATTGCAGGTTTGGTTCTACATTTTCAATCCTTTATGTGGAGACATGTAGCTTTGTTCAGGAGTTTTGGATTCGAGCATCAACTTTGGGTACGGTAGGATTGTTATCAGTTTTTTTTGGATTTGTGTTGGTGTTAAATTACTGAGATATTGTTATGAAGAAATACCATGGGAAAATCAATAGTGAAAAATTAATAAGCGTAAGTCCAATATGGAGACAGGCAGCTTTGTAACTTTGGGAAGTGTAAGATTGATATCAGTTTTTTTTGGATTTGTGTTGGTGCTAATTTGGTGAGAAACTGCTATGAAGCATTATCAGAGTGGGAAAAGTAATAGTGATGGAATTATTAACCTTAAGCTCAATCTAGTTGTAGCGGTGAGAGGTATTGTGGGTATCGCCGACATCAGTGGAACTCTCAGAGACCATATTGGAGGGACCCTTATCTCTCTCGTGATCTTGGAAGTATCGAGGTTATAGGTGTAGAATTCACTGTCATACTCGAAACTTGTCAGGTTTGTGCGTTTTCTAGGTAGGCGGAGAAAGGTTTTTATCATTGAGTCAGATTGCTGCAAGTAGTAATATGGCGTGAGTATTCGAGTTTGCTCCCTGATTGTTTTTATTGCACTGGTGTCAAGTGTTAAGAGTGTTGCTTTCATTTTCTATGGAATGTGAAGTCTGAGTCTAAGGGAAGGATTGTTGTTGTCTGTGTCACGAGTCATAGGGTAAGCTAAAAAGGCTTTGTTGATATGGACTCCGCGATTAAGTATATTATCATGCCCTTGGAGCCTTAAACTCAGGAACGTCAACCTTAAATGCTTCGAAACAATTCTTGGGCATTTGGCACCTAAGTCAACCTAAAAACATTAAGCTAGAAGGCTTAGTACAACTAGGAAGCACAAAATAACTTGGGAAGGAGATAGCTCACACAAACACGGGAGAGAGTTGGGTGAATGTTCTTTGTATTCCACCAAATGAAATGAAAAGTGAAGTGAGTACAAATGAGGTGGGGGAGGCCTCTATTTATAGTTGAATCCTCTTACAATTGACGGCTAAGATCAATCTAGATCAATAGCTAAGTTGAGTCATATTAATTACAAATATTTGTATCTAAGTAAACTCTATCAATTACCAAATAATCAAATCCCCTATTTAAGGAAAACACCCAAACCATCTCATCATCAATTAGTCTTATTCTTTCCTTGGATGGCTGATCACACTTGATATGGTAAGATTCCCCCACAATTTCTTCTGATTTGTTGTCTCTTGCCATATATGCGTTGGCTATGTGGACACAATCTGATAAGGTACACTTTCCTTGTTTGTATGGTTAGTGTGAATAGGCTCGTGCCCTTTTGCACTTTCCACATTTTGGGAAAAGTTTGATGGATTAGTCAAGCCTAACACCTTCTTGAGAACCTCTGTCTCGGTCTCAAGCCCACATTTCTTGGGCCTAATCTATAGGGGCATGACATTCTCCCCCACCGAACCTAGCGATGCCCTCGTCGCACTATTGGAATGTACTTGGACTTGCCCATCTCGGTTCCTTCCTGGTGCCTTGGCTTGTTACGGTCCCTTGGCTTGTTGCGATCCCCCCATATGGACTGCTTGTCTTGGCTTTTACCGCCTTGTAACCTTGTACTCTTTTGTCTCATTGCTTACACCTCGATTATAGGAACTTCTTCCTACCCTCTACACTTGCTTCCGAACGAACCGCCTTGATCCTTTGGCAAAGTCTTGGATGACTCTCCCAATCCCTTCCAACCTTTGATTGCTTCCATTTTGTGGTTAGGTCCTCTTATACCTAGACTCTTTGAAGATGGAAAATTAGACTTAACAACACAAGAGTTGTGTTCGAGATATACATTGTCCCTTTCGGTTGCATTCACCAAAAAATGCAACAACCCTCATTTCTCCTTGGAGTCTGAAGCACCATGCATCGACATTTCTCCCTTGAAGTTTGGTTCCCCTTATTGTATAGGCTCTTACACCTTGAAGTTCGATGCCTCTACCATCTTACCTATTGGTGGTTTCTCTATGTCCTTCAAGAGCTCGGGTCCCTTCGTCCATTCCTTGATGTTCACCTAATTTGAAACATCCTCATTCACCTGGATAACCATCAGTGCCTTGGTTCCTTACCCTTTTTCTTGATATGTTGGCACCTCACATCAACAATTTGGATCATATATATGTATGGTGTCTTAGTGGGGAAAGATAAGAGTTTGAAATCCGCTCAAGAAAACTCAACCCAATAACAAAGTCAAAGTCATCCAATGGGATTACCTTGAAATCTTTAATACCTATCCATTAACCAATCTGCAATTTTACCATCATTGCCACTCCAATAATGAACACTAGTTTGGAGTTGACGGTGTTGATCGTCCCATTTTCTTTATTCACTTGGAGATCAAGAATGTCGACAGCTCTCTTTGACATGAGCAAATCAGTTCCTAGTGTCTACTAGAGCACTCCTCGGTCGTCCCTCAACGCACAGTCCCGTCCAATGTCGGCAGCTCTCTTTGATATGGTCAGTCCCGTCCAATGTGTGCTGAAGAAGGGAGGCCCGACCATGGTGACAAGTGAACACAACGAGTTGTTACCTACACGTACAGTCACCGGGTGGCGAATCTGCATGGACTACCGCAAGCTTAACAAGGCCACCAAGAAGGATTATTTACCCTTTCCGTTCATCGATCAAATGATGGATCGACTTGCTGGCAAGACATATTATTGTTTCTTGGATGGATACTCGGGGTATAATCAAATTTCCATTGCACTAGAGGACCAAGAGAATACAACATTCACGTGTCCCTATGGCACTTATGCTTTTCGAAGAATGCCTTTTGGACTCTGTAATGTCCCGTCAACTTTTCAGCGCTGCATGCAAGCCATATTCTCAGACATGGTTGAGGATTTTCTGGAAATTTTCATGGACGATTTTTTTGTTTCCGGAGATGACTTTCAAAAATGCCTAAGCAATTTGACAAAGGTACTGAAGCGATGTGAGGAGGCTGATCTTGTGTTGAACTGGGAAAAATGCCACTTCATGGTAACCGAAGGCATTGTTCTAGGCCACAAAATTTCTGTAAAGGGCATTGAAGTAGACAAGGCCAAGATCGAGGTGATCGAGAAGCTACCGCCACCAATTTTTGTCAAGGGCATTCGGAGTTTCCTTGGCCATGCTGGATTTTATAGACGATTCATCAAGGACTTCTCCACAATATCCAAGCCCTTGTGCACCCTGCTGCAGCAGAACTAACCGTTCGTGTTCGATCAGAAATGCCAAAGTGCATTCAAAGAGCTGAAGAAGAGACTTATCTCTACACCGATCGTAGTTCCCCCAGACTGGATGACACCATTCGAATTAATGTGTGATAAGAGTGATTTTGTCGTGGGAGATGTGCTTGTGAAGCGTAGAGGTAAAATCTTTCATCTTATATATTATGCTAGCCATACCTTAAATGAGGAACAATTGAATTATACCACCATTTGAGAAAGAATTACTTGCCGTGGTATTTGCATTTGACAAGTTTAGGCCATACTTGATAGGCACCAAAGTCATAGTTCACACTGATCACTCAGCTATAAAATACTTAGTGAACAAGAAAGATGCCAAGTCTAGACTTATTAGGTGGATATTACTACTCTAAGAATTCGACTTAGAGGTCATTGATAGGAAAGGTACTGAGAACCAAGTTGCAAATCATTTATCTAGGATAGAAAACATTTCAGAATGTCATGACATTTTTGATATCAAAGAAGAATTCCCTGACGAGAAAATTTTATATGCCACGGTAATTCCGTGGTACGCTGACCTTGTTAATTTTCTCGTTAGTGGTGTTTTTCCTTATGAAATAAATAGCCAGGGCAAAAAGAAGTTTCTGCATGATGCCAAGTTCTATTTTTGGGATGAGCCATACTTATTCAAGCAATGTGCCGATCAAATGATTCGACGGTGTGTCCCTGAAGAAGAGCAATAGGATATCTTACACCATTGTCACACAACACCCTGTGGAGGGCATTTTGGAGGTGCATGACTACTGCAAAGGTCCTCCAATCATGCTTTTATTGGCCATCACTATTTAAGGATGCCCACAAATTTTGCAAGGCGTGCGATAAATGCCAACGCACCGGAAACATTTCCAGACTACACGAAATGCCGCTGCAAAATATTTTGGAGATAGAGCTCTTTGATGTTTGGGACATTGATTTCATGGGACCATTCCCATATTCCTTTG
This sequence comes from Hibiscus syriacus, assembly GCF_006381635.1. Classification (NCBI taxonomy): domain Eukaryota; kingdom Viridiplantae; phylum Streptophyta; class Magnoliopsida; order Malvales; family Malvaceae; genus Hibiscus; species Hibiscus syriacus. The sequence continues at coordinate 31,207 of NW_024063179.1, forward strand.
GAGATTTATACTTCTTGCTTGCGGTGGACTATGTGTCTAAGTGGGTTGAAGTGATCGTCACACTGAGGAATGACTCGAAGACGGTGCTCAAGTTTATTCACAAGAACATTTTCACTCAATTTGGAGTACCACGGGCCATTATCAGCGACGAAGGCACCCACTTTGATAACAAGCTAATTGCCAAGGCATTACAGAAATACGGAGTGCGACATAAAATTGCCACGGTATATCACCCACAAACTAACAGGCAAGCTGAAGTGTCCAACCGTGAGATCAAGTAGATTTTAGAGAAGATGGTGAACCCTCGAAGGAAAGACTGGGCCCCAAAACTCGATGAAGCACTATGGACCTACATGATGACATTCAAAACACCTCTGGGAATGTCGCCCTTCAAGATGGTATATGGAAAAGCCTGCCACCTACCAGGTGAGCTAGAACACAAAGCATACTAGGCGATAAAGAAGCTAAACTTCGACACGCAACTCACTGGGGAGAAACGAGTGCTCGATCTGAACAAAATGGAAGAGTTTCAAGCGCAATCATATGAAATTATCAAGCTCTATAAGGAAAAGACTAAGAAGTGACATGACAAAATGCGGTTGCCACGACATTTTCATGTGGGCCAGAAAGTATTGCCACGGTGGTCGGGACCATTCGAAGTCCACCATGTTTACTCGTACGTAGCTGTTGATATCAAGAACATGGACGATGGTTCCATCTTTAAAGTCAATGGCCAGCGCCTAAAGGCTTACCAGGGGGTCCCAACATTGCGTGACAAGTCGACGCTTCTCTTGCATGATGCCGATACTGGCCCAACATTTTGAGGATGCCATAACATTTTAAATTTACTCCCGTGCATAAATAATTTTTATTTTGCCATTATTTTAGTATTTCTTCTTTTTAATTAATTATTTTTATTTTATTTTTGTTGCAAGGGATATTCCACATGGCTAGCACGTGAAGTGTATGGTGGAAGCTTGTGAAAATTTGGGCGGCAAAAACTTAAATAGTAAAAAGAGGGAAACTTTTTCACTTTTCATTTTTACTTAGGATTAAAAAAAATTTACTTTTACTTTTTGTTTTCTTCCCGCCCAGCCCCACCTTAGTATTTAATATTTCCCCCACAAAATCTCACTTTTGTTTTTATCTTTTTTTCCTTTTCACTTTTCCTTTAACTTTTTCTTATCTCATATTCTTTGTTTCCTTTCTTGCGCCGACAACTTCCATCGCCGACCAAGCTCCAAGCTTTATTTCTTTTTCCTTATTTCATGTTTTCATCATGGTACGATCACAA
>NW_024063181.1:0-149072 GCF_006381635.1 Hibiscus syriacus
AATAAGAAATATATATATATATATAATATATACTATAAAAAAAATATATACATATAATAAAATTAATAAAAGTAATATGCATATATAACAAGAATAATAAGTAGGAAAAAATGATTTAGGGGGAGAATTAAATATTTTAAAAATAAACACGTCTCGGGGGTGGATCTAGGTTCGAAACTTCGAAATCCCACCCCTTTTTAGTCATCGGCGCAACCCACGTTTTGGGTTATTCGAACCAAATCTCAAGAAAAATAACGTGCACATGCAAAAGAAAGAAAAAAGAAAATGCTACCTTTTATTTTCTTTTCGAATCCTTTACAATAGCTTTGCCTTTGTATCTTCCCGTGCTTTCCTCTATGTTTTGGGTGTAAATTGTGTCTTCAAATGGTGAGTTACAATGGCTATTTATAGTGCTTGTGGATCCTATCTTTAGGAATTTAAATAATAGTAGAACTCTATCCTATTTTTAGGAGTTTGAATCCTAACAAAATTTCATCATATTTTTAGGAGTTTGAATCCTGAAATTCTATCCTATTTTTAGGAGTTTGAATCCTAGTAGGACGAAAAATGTGTGTTGACAGCTGCCCCTCTTTGCCCATAGTCGTGTAACGGGGATAGGGCAAAGATTAAAAGACACACTTTTCGTTCGGTGGAGTTGAAAATTGACTCTGATGTTTCAATAACTCCCGTCGAATTGAGTACGGATGGATCCTCTGTGAAGTCGAGTTCATCTTGAAATGATATGAAATTAAAGCTGTAGTTCAGATTTGAATCAGCACGTGGCTTCCCGTACCCTTCGGTTCTTCTCGGTTTAAAGACCTTGGATCGAATCGAACTCAGAAATCTTCATTGACAGATAGCTTTTTTCTTGACTTAAGCTATGCTGTTTGAAAATGGTTGCTTGTCACTAAGGCACGGCTAACCCAGGTCCTCTTCTCGACTTGAAAACCTTGACTGTAACCGGAAAGTAGTGTGATTGATGTGTCATCGAGCTGAATGGAGTCGAACTCGACAATTTTGATGGCAGATAATCTTTCTTTGAGTTGGATATCCTTCGTCGTGAAGTTGAAATCCAAGTAAGTAGCATTGTTCCAAGTCCAATATCCTCCGTCGTGAAGTTGAAATTGGCTCTGGAACCGGGAAATTGTTTGTTGACAACCAGCCGTCCCTTCGTTGTGAAGTTGAACTTGTGTTATCTCGAGTCCAATATCCTTCGTTGTGAAGTTGAAATTGAATCTGAATGAAATTTGTTGACAAGCAGCGGTCCCTTTCGTCGTGAAGTTGAACTTGCGTTGTCTGGAGTCCAATATCCTTCGTTGTGAAGTTGAAATTGGCTCTGAGATTGGGAAGTTGTTGTTGACAAGCAGCGGTCCCTTCGTCGTGAAGTTGAACTTGCATTGTCTGGAGTCAAATATCCTTCGTTGCAAAGTTGAAATTGGCTCTGAGATTGGGAAGTTGTTGTTGACAAGCAGCGGTCCCTTCGTCGTGAAGTTGAACTTGCGTTGTCTGAAGTCCAATATCCTTCGTTGTGAAGTTGAAATTGGCTCTGAAATTGAGAGTTGTTGTTGACAAGCAGCGGTCCCTTCGTCGTGAAGTTGAACTTGCGTTGTCTGGAGTCCAATATCCTTCGTTGTGAATTGAAATTGGCTCTGAAATTGAGAAGTTTTGTTGACAAGCAGCGGTCCTTCGTCGTGAAGTTGAACTTGCGTTGTCTGAAGTCCATATCCTTCATTGTGAAGTTGAAATTGGCTCTGAAATTGAGAAGTTGTTGTTGACAGGCAGCGGTCCCTTCGTCGTGAAGTTGAACTTGCGTTGTCTGAAGTCCAATATCCTTCATTGTGAAGTTGAAATTGGCTCTGAAATTGAGAAGTTGTTGTTGACAGGCAGCGGTCCCTTCGTCGTGAAGTTGAACTTCGTTGTCTGAAGTCCATATCCTTCATTGTGAAGTTGAAATTGGCTCTGAAATTGAGAAGTTGTTGTTGACAGGCAGCGGTCCCTTCGTCGTGAAGTTGACTTGCGTTGTCTGGAGTCCAATATCCTTCGTTGTGAAGTTGAAATTGGCTCTGAAATTGAGAGTTGTTGTTGACAACCAGCCGTCCCTTCGTTGTGAAGTTGAACTTGTGTTGCCTCGAGTGCCACGACCTCTTCGTGAGTTGAAATCGCAGATGACCCCTTCGTTGTGAAGTTGAGCCTTGACTTGAATATCCTTCGTCGTGAAGTTGAAATCCGTATGTATGTTACGGGGTGGACATAATTCCCTTCGCCGTGAAGTTGAAACCGTGGAGACCCTTTTTGTGAAGTTGGCTTCGAGCTAGATATCCTTCGTCGTGAAGTTGAAATCCACTCTCGAGCAAATCGTGTCGCTTTGAGTTCAATATCCTTCTCCGCGAAGTTGAATTGACTCTAGCTAAAACCTGAAAAAGTTATGCATATATGTGATGCTATGGATGCAATGCTCTTAGGTGTGCCTAAAATGCATATGCAACATATTTATCTTGGGCTCTGGAGAGAAATCTCGATCTCCAGTTGCCTGTCTGGAATCTTGATTCTTGAATCTTCAAATTTTGATCCCTGATCTTGAATTCTTCAAATGTTCAAATCTGATGTGCACATTCTATTTTTGATTTGAGAAATGCTTCTCGACCATCTCAAGTATGTGCCTGAGCTGAGTAAACGGTTTCAGATGATGCTTCAAAAGAATTGTCTTGAAAGAGATAGAATTCGTTTCAAGGAAACGATCTCAAAGATATCTGTTGTTTCATGAGAAACGGTCTCAAGGGAAACAAAATTATGTTTTAAGGGAAATAAATTTGAAGATTTTGTGTTTCAAGAGTAACTGTCTCAAGGGAGACAAAATTTGTTTTAGGGGAAATAAATTCAAAGGTTTTGTTTCAAGGGAAACTGTCTCAAGATAGACGAAAATTGTTTCAAGAGAAACTGTCTCAAGAGAGACAAAAATTAGTTCCAAAAGAACTGTCTCAAGGGAGACGGAATTTGTTTCAAAGAAAACATATTCAAATATTTTGTTTCAAGGGAAACTGTCTCAAGAGAGACAAAATTTATTTCAAGGGAAACTGTCTCAAGATAGACGAAATTTGTTCAAGAGAAACTGTCTCAAGAGAGACAAAATTTGTTTCAAGGGAAACTGTCTCAAGAGAGACAAAACTCTTCTAGTGAAAACGGTCTCAAGCGAGACATCTGTTTTAAGAAAAACAATCATGAGTGAAATAATCTTCTTTCGAGTAAAACAGTCCCAAGTGAGACAAAGTCTGTTTTAAAAAAGCAATCTCAAGTGAGATAATCATCTGCATTAAATGAGACTGTCTCAAGCGAGACAGAATTTATTGGAAATATCGAATCGAAAATGAATGTCGATCTTTCTGTCTGTCGAGTTGGTGAAGTGTAGTTTCTTGCTGCTGAGCTAAGCAACCGACATCAATCTGTAAAGGTGCTTTTGAATCGAGTATCCTTCGTCTTGAAGTCGAACTTAACTCTAAAGCTGTAAAAATTATGTACGTGGAAAGAAAATGAAGATATGACGCTCTAAATGTATCATAAGATGCAGTAACATGAATTGGTTATATTTTATCTCCTGAAAAAGGTCTGATAATTCGCATTAGGAGAATCCCCAAATGCCTCATATCAAAAAAATACCCCAATATTTGATGTTGAATCTTCAAAGATACCCCAAATTTCTCATGTTATAAGCATGAGCTTTGTGTTTGAGAGTCACATGTCATTTACCAAGATCCACTCTAGAGAGACTGTCTTGTTTGAAAAAAAATGTTTTTATTTCTCTTTTATTTTCAAAGTCATGAAAATATCAATTAAAAGAGTTTCAAAAAATGTTTAATCTCAAGTTTTAAAATATTGCCCCTATCACGGTTTTACAATTGAGACGAATCATAAAACTAGAGTTCATCGGATATCAAAGAATTAATTACAATGTTAATTCTTCAATAAATTATAGCTATTTGACAACTGCCAAGATCCAAGCTATCTTTGGGAGATAGTCAAGTAATGAAAGGATAAAAAGTCTCAGGTTATTGTGTTTGGTCAAAGGTTTGGCATTTGATGCTCAAAGGTTTGACATTGGATGCTCAAAAGATTGATGGGGTAGCTTGCATGCTCCTCTGCTGGAAGTGTTCCCTGACTCCCAACCTTTGTTGTCACACTTGGATTGTGCGATGCCTTATCAAGGAATTTACGTGATCGCCTCAGTTGCATAATTTTTATATTCGAGCCGCCTTTTCAGGTTTTCAACTCGAACCCTCCTTTGGTTTCAAGACGTTATTCAGGATTTACGTCTTGAACCCCCCTTTGTTATTTTTTCTACCATGCATTAATTACATTGTTTTTTTTGCAAACAAAGATTAATCCTGATGGGCGGGATGAAATCTGAAGATAGTATCTTCTGTTTAGAAATCCATGTATGATTAGAAGGGACTTTTAAGGCACGTAATGTAGGCCAAGGCTCATAGTTATGAAAGAAAAGGATAAATAGGCCCAAACAAGTATTTCAGGGTGTTGAACCAAGGATCAATTCATTCTGATGCCTTCAATCCTGTCTTGCTCAATTTGGATCTGCTCATATGTGTTTCTCTGGATTTTCTCTGGATGTTCCATGATCTTCGAGTGAAGTGATTCAGAGATTCGAGAATGATTGTGCTTGATCAATCTCATAGTTTGAAGCTTGATGTGCCATTTGTCTTTAGGGAATCTTTGCATGTGCTTTTTGTCCCTTTTTCTTTTTGATTTTTGCTCATGTATATATATGTATATTACTTTTGATTTTCTTTTTTTTATTATTATTATTTTACTTATATATATATGCTTTTACTTTTTTATATATTTTACTCATTTATTTATCTATTTTTATATTTATCCTATATTTTATGTTTTTATATTCTTTTACTTGTTTTATTTATTTATTTGCATTATCATTTTATTTTTATTTAGTTGTTTGCTATGCATATATTAGTGTTATTGTTTTTTTATTTTATATATTCTATTCATTTTATATTTACTTTATTTCTTTCTTAATCTCCTTATTTTATTTGTTTTACTTTATTTATCATTTATTCATCTCTTCTAACCCATATTTTGACTTTTAAAGGGTATATTTGTAAATCCGTCAAAGGTAAGTAATTTTGGATCATTATTTTATCTTTTAATTTAACTTGTTATTTTTCTTAATTAAGACAACTGGAAATTACGTAGTACCGAAAGGGCGGTTCAAGGATGCTAATCTTTCCTTGACCGTAACCGACTCCCGAGCCCGACATATTTCTGGTAAGACGCAGATCAGGTAAGAAATAGGGTATCCGATCAACCCATTTATCTTTAAATAAATGATCGGTGGCGACTCCAATCCACATTTTTCAAGTCGAATCCTAATTTCGGGGCCCAACCGAAAGACGGTTGCGACAGCTTGGCGACTCCACTGGGGACACATTTTTCGTCCTACTAGGATTCAAACTCCTAAAAATAGGATAGAATTTCATGATTCAAACTCCTAAAAATATGATGAAATTTTGTTAGGATTCAAACTCCTAAAAATAGGATAGAGTTCTACTATTATTTAAATTCCTAAAGATAGGATCCACAAGCACTATAAATAGCCATTGTAACTCACCATTTGAAGGCACAATTTACACCCAAAACATAGAGGAAAGCACGGGAAGATACAAAGGCAAAGCTATTGTAAAGGATTCGAAAAGAAAATAAAAGGTAGCATTTTCTTTTTTCTTTCTTTTGCATGTGCACGTTATTTTTCTTGAGATTTGGTTCGAATAACCCAAAACGTGGGTTGCGCCGATGACTAAAAAGGGGTGGGATTTCGAAGTTTCGAACCTAGATCCACCCCCGAGACGTGTTCATTTTTTAAAATATTTAATTCTCCCCCCTAAATCATTTTTTCCTACTTTATTATTCTTGTTATATATGCATATTACTTTCTATTAATTTTATTATATATGTATATATGTTTTTTTATTAGTGTTATTATATATATATATATATTTATATATTTCTTATTTTGCATGTATATATATGTATATTACTTTTGATTTTCTTTTTTTTTTTATTATTATTTTACTTATATATATATGCTTTTACTTTTTTATATATTTTACTCATTTATTTATCTATTTTTATATTTGCGACAACTATTAATCACAACATTTTATTTTCATTCATCCAGCAATTTTAAAGAGGTGTAAAACGTTTTAGTTTTACATAGTGTAAGCGGATTTTATCTCATATATATATATATATATATATATATATATATATATTAGGATCGGGATGAGGAAAAACCCAAAGTTGAGATTAATAGAGAAAATGAGAATATATCACTGAAAAAAGACAATGAGTTAATCTCAACATTTGATTTCCCTCAATTCAACGATCCTAAAAATATGAAAAACTAAAAAAAATTATCCTAACCCATATATAAAACTATTTTAGTTATACACCTTTTTTTAGGATCGTTGGATTGAGGAAATTAAATGTTAATATTAACTTTTCATTTTTTCTCATTGAATATATTATTATTTTTATTGTTAATCTCAGTTTTTAATTTCTCTCATCCAATGTTTCCAAAAAAAGTGTTGAAACTCAAAAGAGAACTCATTTTAGAGTCATTATGTACTTTATTTTTATTATTAATTTATGTTGATTACGAGTGATAGTATTTGTTTTAGAAACTCTTAATTATTTAACATTAAACATTCAAACATATTGCAGTTATTAGTACTAAAATCTAAAACTTTTATAAATAACAATCATCTCTTCGACTATTAAGGTCGTGAAATTCGTGCAAAGTGGTTCGAAACTTACCATGTAAGAAATGTAAAGGCATCATGCAATTGAAAATTTTGATAAGGTAAAGTTTGAATCCTACCACCATCACTCTTGGTAGATAATCTGTAAATTCTTATGTAAATCTTAATTGAGTATGCTCTGACCCTGAACTGAGGAGCCACCTAACCTAAACTTTTTGTAAAAAAAAAATTATGTTGTTTCGTCAACTTTGTTACCAATTTTGTGGTTAAATATTAGTTTAAGTTTACACAACTAAAAAAAATATTAGTTGAACTTTATAATGCTTTACTTTGAATTAAAATGTGATAGGGGTATAATTTGTATCATACTTTATTTTAATATAAAATAATTAATTTTATTCAAAATATGAAATATCTTAAATTACAAAAAATATTTATAATTATAGTTGTAAATTAAATTACAAAAAATATTTATAATCATAGTTGTAAATTAAGCATATAATTGAAAATTTCCTAGAACCATTGAAACAAAACTAGTAACTTAAGATCACATAAGGTCCAAACAAGAAAATATTAAAAATCTAACAAAAAAACACTCGAAGAAAGATAGATACAAACAGAACTGATCACATCAACAAACGAACTACAAAAGATAATCAAGCTATTGAAAGACCATTGACAAATCGCTAATCAAACTTAAGCGACATGAAAAGCTATATACTAATGCAAATCGTGTATCCAGATCCAATATGAGGGTCAAAAGCAGAGAAGATAAACAAGATATCATATAAGCGTTATGTTGATCAGTTGTGACGATGTCAAATCAACTCAAAAAGGCCAAGCAACCGAAAACATGTCTAAAAGCATAAGAAAACGTGTCATAAAGATAGATGAGACCGTGTCATACAAACAAACTAATTGAAAATCAAAAAAATAAAAGGAGTTAGAATTGCCATATAAGAAAATAAAAGGAAAATAAAGAATACCAACAGTCAATAACCTACATTACAGTTGGTACCACCGTCGATCAACAAAGGAAAAAAAGACAATCTTACATTCATAATTTGTATCATATTTACATGGTACTTAACAAAAAATCTAATAATTAAATTAAAAATAATGTTTAATGTAACGATAATGTTTTAAAATCCGAAGATAATTCAAAATTCGAATGATAAATGATAATTAGTGGTTGTCAAAATACCTCGTTTTTTTATTAAAATAATGTGATTATAAAGTAATATATATGTTCTAAATAATTTTAATCATTTGACAATAAACATCTAATTATTCGTACAATTATTACTGCTCGAACTTATAATCTTTAAACATAACTATAATTCCTTTAACCATTGTACGTACCAAAGGGGATATGTCCTTTTGGAGTAGGGGTGTAAACGAACCGAGTCGAGCTCGAGTATTGCCGAGCTCGACTATAACTCAAAAACAGTAAATGTAAGCTCGACTTTACTCGAAAACTCACGAGCCTAAAATTTTCAAGCTCGACTCGAACTCGAAAGATAATATTGAAACTCAACTTGAACTCGAAAAGGCTCAAACTCAAAAAAAATTCAAGAGCTCGACCAAAGCTCAAGAATCGAGCTCGATTCAAGCTCAAGTGCTCACCACGTGGCTCAGTAAATTAAACCACTGAGTTTGAGCTTTAATTTATAGGATCACTTGTGGAGCACTTGCTTCTATCTTAAAGATGTGGGTTATAAGGCCACCTTGTCAGGCATACAACAATAGAGCCGCATGCTACACAAAAATTGGGTGATTTGCCTGAGGGAGTGAAAGATGCTGAGAAGTGCATTGAGTTTGATCCAACATTTTCCAAGGGTTACACAAGAAAGGGAGCTGTTCAGTTCTTCATGAAGAGGAGTATGACAAAGCTTTAGAGACATATCAGGAAGGATTGAAACATGGTCCAAAATAACCCGAATTTGCTAGATGGTGTTAGAAGGTATATATATGACTTTCTGTTTTATGTTTTATGTTTTTGGTTTCGTGTTTCTATTTCACCAATGCCATATAATTTACCTGTCGACTATTATGCATATGTGTAGAACAGATCAACAAAGCTAGTCGAGGTGATTTGAGCCCTGAAGAATTGAAGGAAAAACAGGCAAGTTATTTCATTTTTCGTTTATGTTGTTTACACCTACCTTTTGAAAATCGATTGGAAGGCCTTGATAATGTAAATCTGGTAAAATGTTGCAGACCAGGGCAATGCAAGATCCGGAAATTCAAAACATTCTCTCTGATCCAGTCACGAGACAGGTAAGTACTGAAAATACACGAGTATAGTTGTGCATGATTCGTAAGCTGATGAAGACCATAGAGATAGTAGAGCTCACCCTCCCGGTCCTGTCGCAAAGGCTTTGTTCCAAGATGACATGTAATAAGAATTATGGTTTCCCGCCAGCAGCCAACATAATAAGGCGAAGGATGCCGAGCCCGAGCCCCTCAAAAGGAAGTTGCTTAAAAGATTACAAAAGCTGGAATTTTGGAGCTTTTGAGGTTGAAAGGCTCTATTTGAATGAGATTACAAATTCAACATTCATTTAAAAGATAGATGGTAATATCCAATTTTTTTCAAATATATGTTAGCTTAAAATTAAAATTAGCTCCCTAATTTGTTTAAATTTTCTTATTTGTTTTAAATGTTCAGGTGTCATTTATGTTATTTTCCATATTATTTTAGCTTAAACCGAATAAAATCAATTGCTTATAAGACCCTATAGTTTATGCGCATTTTGTATTTAAGTCATTGGTTTAATTCCAATTTTGTAAGTTTAATTTTACATTTACGTGAATTTAATCATCATTCTAAAGTTAGTATATTTAGCTTAAATTAGTCCTCACATTTAGATTTCTCTTAATTTAGTCCCTGTTTAGGATTGTTTTCTTTAATTAGTTGTGTATATTTATTTTGCATGTTGATATGTTTATGTATAAGTATGCGATTGATTTATTTAGGAGTCACATAACATCATTTTGCATAATTTGTATGTTACCTTCATGTGCATAACTTAACCCCTATCATATAATCACATTTAGGTTTTAGGATTTAGGGTTTATAGTTTTAGGGTTTAGGTTTTATAGTTTATGATTTAGAGTTTAGGGTTTATTGCAAAAATATTAATTAATTGACTTGGTATCGATTTATGAGGTAAGTACAATTTAGGGTTTAGGATTTATGGTTTAGAGTTCATTGTAAGGACATTAATTAAAATTTGGGGTAATTGTATTATAGAATTTTTAATATATTTTAAAAATTTTATAATTATCAATAGTGTATTTTTAATATATTTTTAATAATGTAATTTTAAAAAATCTAAAATTATAATATAATATTTTTGAGCTGCTCACGAGCTTTTCGAGTCGAATATCGAGTAGTTCGTTTAGGCTCGTTAAGAGTCGAGTAGAGCTCAAGCTCGAGTCAAGTTCATTCGATTCGAGTATTTATCGAGTCTTGATCGAATCGATCTCGAGTAGCTCACGATCTGTCTCGTCTCATTTACAACCCTATTTTAGAGTGGTTGAGTTACACATGCGATAAGTGAAATGAACATCAAGTTACTTAACCATTATTATTTTTAACCGCATCATGGGCACGTGTCAGCCTTCTTCGTGTGATGGGGCCCACTTTTATTCCCTCTTATTTGCCCCATCTTATGCGGCAACCACGTGACGCGGGACGGCATGTGTCACGTGATTATTGGGGAAGGAGCCGAGCCGGCAAGATCTATTGAATCAATATATCCAATAGTATTTAGCCACGTTTGCGATTGTTACCTATGCTAACGTGTACTCGGCTGTACGTGAAACACTTCCCGATCCTCATTAACCAGCCTGTTTGTCGGCTAATCTCATGTTAAGGAATCAGTCCATGAAAAGCCTTATTCTATTAAGTACACCAAGAATGTTAAATCTTAAGAACTAATTAAAGTGACAAAATAAAATTAATTGCTCAAAAATTTATTAGGATAAACTACGTATTTAATACATAAATGATTAGTTTTAATTTATTTTAATATTTAAATTTTCAAAAAAAAATTCAAAATCATACCTATTGTATAATTTTCATTTCATTTTAGTATTTATCATTAAAAACTTAACGCATTTAATACTTAAACTATAAGTTTTAGTCTATTTTAGTTCTTCAACTTTTATTTTCTCTCTCAAAATTCAACGTTAAATTTTGAACGAAAATAGTAAAATGAAATAAAAATTACACTTTAGGTATGATTTTAAAAAATGAAAATTTAAGTACTAAAATGGATTAAAATTGATAGTTTAGATACTAAATGCATAATTTACCCAAATTATGAGGATTTTTTTTTTTGAATTACTTACTCATATTTGTTTTAAGAGCATTTCCTCTATAATATTATGAAGCATTTTCTGGATATTTTTCTTTTCTGATATCATTCCCTTTCGTTTCTTATAAATTAAACAATTTTCATTGGTTTGAAGAAAAATATTCTAAAATAAGATAATTATTTTAAAAAATATTTTTGCGTGATTATAACGGTATATATATATATATATATATATAATTTTCTGATACTAATAAATAAACAAATACATATATCGATATAAATATATTTGTGTATTTTTAAAATTAAAGATCCTACCAATTAACTTTATGTCATTGAATTTAATTTTTAAAAAATAATATAAATTGTGCAATAAAACATATAAATAGAAATATTTACCCTCATTTACTGCTATATTTGCTTTGCTTGAGTAGTTACTTTATGAATTTAAAATTCATAAAATTTAAAATTTTATATAAATTTTATGAATTTTAAATAAGTTTGACTTAATTTGATAATTTTTACTTTGATAAATTTTCTTTTAAAAACTAAAACATGTTAATTAAAATACTTAATCTAAAGATAAATTGATTTTCTTCGAATTGGATTAAGAAAAAAACTAACTAAATAAACTAAATGGTAAACTATGCATTTAGTACTTAAACTATTAGTTTTGATCCGTTTTAGCACCTAAACTATAAAAAAATTCAAAATTAAACCATGCCTAAAGTTTAGTTTTAATTTTATTTTAGTATCCCACTGCTAAAACTTAACGCGCTTAGTACTTAAACTATCAGTTTTGGCCCATTTAGTACCTAAACTTTTATATTTTTAAATTTAGTGTTAGATTTTGAATAGTAGTGCTAAAATGAAACAAAAACTAATAATTTAGGTACTAAAATGGACCAAAACAAAAGTATGATTTTGAAAAAATAGAAAGTTTAGGGAGTAAAACGTACTAAAACTGATTGTTTAGGTACTAAACACATAATTTATCCTAAAATAAAACAAAGGGGTTAGTATTAGAAAAGCGGTTAGTAGTGGGTCGTCCCTCACTTGCATTCAACGTCCCTTGCCTGCAAGCAAAGGTGAAAGCTTTCAGAAATTGAAGACAGAGAATCTATAGGGAGAAAACAGATAATTCCCAGAAAACAAAGAACAAATTATAGCAATTCCGAATAGGAACAGTGCAAATTCTGTTTCTGTTCCTAAAACATGTCTTTGAAACCCAAAGGAGAGCAGTGTACTAAGAGCTTTGTTTCGAAGAGATGGACTTTTCTTCTTTGTTTGAGCTGCTTCTGTGCTGGAATTCTCTTCACCAATAGGTAATTTAGTTTCATTTTTGTTCTTTTCATTGGTTCTCAGTTTCATTGTGTCATCAAAGTTCGAATCTTTCGGCTAAATCTTGTTCATTTGAATGGCGGAACCATGTAAATAGAATTCTCAAGTTGTTTTCAATGACTTGTCCAAGCTTGTGTTTATGTCTGAACTCTGAATTTCATACATTTTGTTTGATTTCGGTGACAGGATGGTGGCTGTTCCTGAATCTAAATGAATCGACCGGACGATTACCGGAAAAGTCGAAGAATTGAAGCTAATTTCAGAGGGTTGCAATCTCAAAGCTGTGAGTATCATATAAGCCACATGTGGCTTGGTTAAATTTTGGTGTTTTCAAGCTGATTGGGGCTCTTTTCCTTGTACCAGAAGGAAGAAAAGCGTATGTCGAAGGACGTCGGCGGCGATATTTTCAAGACTCACCGTGCTATGCAGTTAGTATTGTTGCCTTTCTTATAATTCATTTGTTTTTCGAGTGTTCGATCCGATCGACGAAGTTATCGTGTTTGTTTTTACGATATAGGACATTGGATAAGACTATTTCCGGCTTAGAGATGGAATTAGCCGCTGCAAGGGCGGCCCAAGAATCGTTGCTTGGCGGTTCTCCGTTATCCGAAGATGTGATCGGATCATCAAGGAAGAGAAAGTATCTGATGGTTATAGGGATTAATACGGCTTTCAGCAGCAGGAGAAGAAGAGACTCGGTTCGTGCTACATGGATGCCACAAGGTTACCGGATTGATTCTTATTGAACCCTTTCCTTCCTTCCCCTATGTTCTAATGTATCTGCAATTGCTTAACCGAATCTGTTTCGGAAAAATAGGTGAAAAGCGGAAGCGATTGGAGGACGAAAAAGGCATTATCGTTCGGTTCGTTATCGGTCATAGGTGATGCTTCCATTCCCCTCCTATCATATGGTCTTATAAGTGCACCAGCATCATATTGTTCTGTATGCTTAGAGAAACTACCATGATGAACAACTCTTGCATGAGTTAACCTTTTCTTGCTTAAGCTAAAAGTTAACTTCTACTCGAGAAATCATATACCGATATTCGGTCGAATGATGCTAACGATGTTTCTTGTAACATTTTTCATTATGCAGTGCTACATCGGGTGGTATTTTGGACCGAGCAATTGAAGCTGAGGATAAGAAGCATGGAGACTTCTTGAGGCTGGTAGGCTGTTGTCGAAACTATCAATCCTTTTCCCTTTACTCCGAGAAAATAATGAACCGAATTTTGATTGCGAGCAGGACCATGTTGAAGGGTACCTTGAATTGTCTGCAAAGACTAAGATATACTTTGCTACTGCTGTTGCTTTGTGGGATGCAGATTTTTACGTCAAAGTCGACGACGATGTCCATGTAAATATAGGTAAGTTTCGATTTATTTCATATGCTTTTCGTAGAATTGGGATGCCTCATTGCAGTTAACAGTAATTAAGTATATAATTTTCATGTTAAGTCCTAATCTCCTGTAAAATTATTGCAGCAACACTCAGAGAAACTCTAGTTAGGCACCGGAAAAAATCTCGCGTATATATCGGGTGCATGAAATCCGGTCCGGTCCTCTCTCAAAAGTGAGTTACATGTTACTTTCTTTTGCAATTCTTTTAGAAGTATACCAGTTTTTTTATTGTTATGTTAATGAGCAGAGGAGTTAGATACCATGAACCCGAGCACTGGAAATTCGTGAGAACGGAAACAAATATTTCCGGCATGCTACGGGCAGTTGTATGCTATTTCAAAGGAGTTGGCCTCGTATATATCGATAAACCAGTAAGATCCAAGAGCCCAGCTCCTTATTCCTGTCATTCTTTTATTTACTAACGATGATTATTTACATGAATGTTTATAACAGATACGTTCTACATAAGTACGCTAACGAGGATGTTTCACTGGGATCCTGGTTTATCGGACTAGATGTGGAGCATATCGATGATCGGAGATTATGTTGTGGCACACCACCCGGTAAAGTCTTAAATGTTCATATTCCATTAAAAAGAGTTAAGATCGCTTGTGGGACAAGTCATTGTTCGCATTCGATTGTTTGCTTAGAAGAAGAGTTGGATTGCTTGTGGGGCAAGTGTCTAAATGGCTGTGCTTGCAGATTGTGAGTGGAAAGCTCAAGTTGGCAACGTATGTGTTGCTTCCTTCGATTGGACCTGCAGCGGAATCTGCCGGTCCGCCAATAGGATCAGAGAGGTTCATCGACGGTGCGGGGAAGGCGAGAATGCTTTGTGGAGTGCTACTTTCTAATGTGTCACTGGCCATGCGGTTCACAATTCGGGAGGACGATTAGCTAGAGCGACGAGCATTTGCCACAGGTCATTGAACATCTTTCTTTTTCGTAGTTTGACGAGACTTTATGATTTTAGTCGGAGGTTATTGTCACCGTCGCCGTTGCAGCCGTAAAAGAAACGGGGTCACCACTGGCCACCCACTCATTCATTTTTAGATATGAGAGCCAACCTGTAAGTTACAGTTCCATAAAAGCTCATAATAAAGAAGAAAATATATTCTTCTGTGAAAGGAAGAGTAATTTGTAGGCACTTACCCCAAGCACCATCTCGTTGTGGTATCCTAAGCACCATCCCGTTGTGGTATCTGGCCACTATACTTATCTGCAGCTGTGGCTTTATTTGTGCTAAAAATCTCATCGACGTTAATCTTAACACCATTTGGCTTAGGGCGACTCTAAAAGGTTGGCCTCATCGAGCTTTGTGGGAGGGTGGGAAAACTTCCAATTGAATTGGCTTCAACAAATTCAGTACAAAGCCCCCATGCAGCCACCACCACATCCCTATCGTCTTGCATCTCTCCATCATGTAACCATTTGTTCCTTCGATTCCACACGTTACAGAGCATCACAAGGAGTATGAAGAGTCCAGTAATATCCAACTGAGTGGTTGTCCATTCCAACCAATTCTTACACGAAATCCCTTGCCAGTTGATGATTGAATGATTGAACCCTGAGATTTGGAGGATGGCAAGTGTCTTAGATTGCAATTTCTAGTGTATCTAAACTTGATTTGAGTATAACATCTATCTTTTTTGTAACCGGACCAATTTAAGAAAATTTCACCTAATCCAATTTTAAAGTAAAAACTGACAACTAAATTGACCCTAGGGGTGTAAACGAGCTGAGTCGAGCTCGACTCAGCTCAAAAACTCTGAAATGAAGCTTGACTCGACTCGAAAACTCACGAGCTTAAAATTTTCAAGCTCGTCTCGAACTCGAAATCCTGAACTGAAGCTCGTGAGCAGCTCGAAAAGGCTTGAAATGAAGAAAAAAAACTCTTAAACTTAACTCGATTGAAGCCTCAAACTCAAACTCGAACCTTAAATACATGAAAATCTTAATGTATTTTAAAAAAATCAATACTTAAATGTTAATATTATTAATAATTTATTTTAAAAAAAATAAAATCTTAATATATTATGTTTTCAAGCTGCTCACGAGCTTTCCGAGTCGAATATCAAGTGGCTCGTTTCGGGTCGTTAAGAGCTCGAGTTGATCTCAAGTCGAGTCCATTCGATCCGAGTATTTATCGAGCCTTGATCGAGTCGATCTCGAGTAACTCGCAATATGTATCGTCTCATTTACAACCCTAATTGACCCGATCTAACACAAGTGTGTGTGTGTGTGTGTATACAAGTCTAATTTTTATTAGATAAAGTAGTCTCAGTGACTGAATTTTGTGATAGAGTTTGATAATTAACTTAAATTTTTTAAAAAAAAATCAGAGGTTTAAATTAAAGTTTTTAAAAATTTTGAAGGGTTTAATTTATATTTTTCTAAAAAAATTAGGGTCTAACTAAAATTTTTTAAATATTGAGAGGTTTAATGAGAATTTTTAAATATTAGGAGGTGGTTTAATTAAAAACATTAATTTTTTTTAAAGTTTAATATGAATTTTTAAAAGTTTTAGGGTCCAAATTAAATTTTTTGAAGATTTTAAGAATCTAAATTATAATCTTTTAAATTTTAGGGGATCATGGCTCCATTAGTCCTTCTTATGTTCTGTCCCTAAAAATAGACTTAATTGAAAAAATAGAGATACAAAGAAATTATAACAATTACAATAGAAGCTTTGGGGCCACTGTCCTCAGGGATGGGCATGGGTCGGGTTGGGTCGGGTTTTTGGTCCACCCGACCTAACTCGAGAAGAAGGGGACCTCCACCCGTGACCCGATCTGACCCGACAAAATTAGTTTTTCACCCGACCCGACCCGAAATAAAAAAATATTTTTATTCAATAAAAACAGTGATTAAATTGAAAAAAATAATATATAGAGGGATATTATTATAATTATTCCTAAATATATATGGTAAAATTATATATTTTTCTCGGGTCGGGTTGGGTCGGATTTTTTCACCCTAAACCCGAACCCGACCGACCCGAATACCGCATAAAAAAAAACTCGACCCGACCCGAATCCGATTTTTTTAAAAAAAAATCTGACCCGATCGGGTCGGGTCGGGTCGGAACCCGTCGGGTTCAGGTTAGATGCCCATCCCTAATTGTCCTTCCCCCAACCCCCCCCATTTCTTTTTTAACAATTAAAGAATATTGGGATAATTAACTATATAAGCCTTTAAATTTTGATTTATTTTTATTTTACCTCTCGTTTTCTATTATTAATTATACTTTGCCCTTTTAAACTAAAATCCTGACTTCATCTCTGCCTAAATTCAAATCCGATATGATATTATTCTTTAAAGTATTTGACCCAAACCTGAATTTTCAAAAACAAAAAATAATCCTACAAGATCGAATCAAAATTAATTGAGTTCGAATCAAATATACCTCCCTAAATAAGTTTGCATTACAAGTAACAATAGCAAGATGATGATGATCGAAACAAAAAGAATCATGAGGACTAATTCTAAACCCGACTAGACAATGAACAACACATCGATCAAATTACGATTAAATAGAGTGGGTAAAACTTAAATCAAGTCGAAAAATTAATTTTTGAGAAAATAACCTCAGTGACAAAAAATCCCATATAATATACGATTTTGACCAATTTATTTTGGATTTGCCAAAATGACCAACAAAATCGCAATGCGATTTCTAATTCGCAACGTGATCTCTAGTATCGCAAATTCGCGCTGCATTTCGCGTTGCGATAGTCTACAGTGTCGTTGCGATTTTTCATTTCGCGTTGCGATAGTCTACAGTGTCGTTGCGATTTTCCATTTCGCGTTGCGATAGTCTACAGTGTCGTTGTGATTTTGCACTTCCTTGTTGAGTGAAAGAGAACAAGGGGGACTCTTGCGCGCCGCCGCCGCCGCCGTCTCGGGTCGGGTCGGGTCGGGTCGTGGTCGTGGTAATACCATTGTTAGAGAAAATTCTTAAGAAACAAATGCAATACCATTTTTAA
This sequence comes from Hibiscus syriacus, assembly GCF_006381635.1. Lineage (NCBI taxonomy): Eukaryota > Viridiplantae > Streptophyta > Magnoliopsida > Malvales > Malvaceae > Hibiscus > Hibiscus syriacus. The sequence goes on from NW_024063181.1 coordinate 17,832, forward strand.
AACTATCGCAACGCGAAATGGAAAATCACAACGACACTGTAGACTATCGCAACGCGAAATGGAAAATCGCAACGACACTGTAGACTATCGCAACGCGAAATGGAAAACCGCAACGACACTGTAGACTATCGCAACGCGAAATGGAAAATCGCAACGACACTGTAGACTATCGCAACACGAAATGGAAAATCGCAACGACACTGTAGACTATCGCAACGCGAAATGGAAAACTGCAACGCGATTTTCAACTATCGCAACGCGAAATACAGTGCGAATTTGCGATACTGGAGATCGCGTTGCGAATTAGAAATCGCATTGCGATTTTGTTGGTCATTTTGGCAAATCCAAAAAAAATTGGTCAAAATCGTATATTATATGGGATTTTTGGTCACTGAGGTTATTTTCTCTTAATTTTTTTACTCAACTCGAATTAACTTCGAGTTTTAATTTCATAAACTCGACTCAACTCAAAAAAATTTCAAGTTCAAACCGAGTTGTAAAATACAACTCGAATAACTCGAATAGTAGCTCGAATAACTCGAAATTTTTAGTAATCAGTGTATTGATTTTCAAGTTTGAGTTGAGTACCTCGACTCGGTATCAAAAATGTATATCACATGTGAAAAAATATAAATAAATACACATGTATTTTATATGGTTATAAAAAACCATTTAAATTGAAATAAAATAATATCATAATATTATAAATATTTATAATTAAATTTAAATTGAAACTAGAAAATTTGACTAGACTAAAAAAAATTCAAGTCAACTTCAAGTTGTAAAATATGACTCATCAACTCAAATAACTCAATTTTTTTTATTCAACTCGATCGAACGCTCGCCTCTACGAGCATTGGGTACGTTGAAGGAAAACAAAGCAAATATACATTTTTGTTCGATAAAATGTTAATATCAAAAATAAAATAATAATAATAAATATTATTACATAATTAAATGAATCAAAATAAATAAAAAATTAAATTAAAGAAACGAAGCTGGTTTACTCGTATTTAGACATTAAATCGGACGAGCATAGTTAGATAAACAGAAGAAAAAGTTCTGTTGAGGCTTGTATGAACATTTTTCTTAAGATAAATTCGTCATCTCCTCGATACTTTGAGTAACGTTGGACGTCGATCTCCCGCGATACAACAATAGTGATCAATCGAATACAATATTGCATTTCTCAATCATCGAAAAAGAATGAATTCAAAAAGAATTTCCTAAGTATTTTCTTATTTTAGAATTCTGAACTTGTGTGTTGTAACTTGTGACTAAGAAGTTGTTGAAAACATTTTGATATTTCAATATAACAAATTAAGTTAAATGAATTTTAAGATTTTCCAAAAGATTTTCTAAGTATATTCGATATAATTATTCGAATATCAAAATATTACTCCAAATCTTTCAAATGTCATTTTTAATCCTTACTCAAGTGTAAAATTAAGTTTTAATCTTAAAATAATTTCAAAACAATTTTACAAAGTATTTCGAACCGTTTCAAAGCCAAAAATTCCAGATTGTCCATAGAGAACCGATTCTCCCCTAAATGGTTTGGCTCCGAGAAAAACAGAATGCTCGGAGGGAACCGATTCCCCCCAAGGGGGTACCGATTCCCCCATGATCAACGGTCAAAATATTTGAATTTTACACTTAGGAACCGATTCCCTATGAGGGTACCGATTCCCCCCACGCTCCAAGTTGTTTTATTAATGGATTCTCATCTCCAAACGGCTCCAAAACATTCCCAATGGCTATATACGACTTCAAACACATTTCAAGCTACAAATACAAGCTAAGGACACTTGAAGAAACAATAGAACAACTATCTAAGTAATCAAACACAAGAGAATAATTTTTCATTCTTATTTCATCTTTCTCTTGTAAATATTTTGTTCTTGTAAGCTCAATCTTGTAAACACCTACCTTAGAGAGGTTTTCTTGTTTACATCTTTTATCCTTTTGTAAAGGGGAAATGTTCTAGCTTATCCATTGTAAAAGATAGGGAAATGTTCTAGTTTAGCCCGGAAAAGCTAGGGAGTTGTAAGGTTATATCTTCGTCCTCAAAAGAAATAACAAATTAGTGAATTTGTTGGAAAATCCTTGGTGAGGAGCTCAGGTAGTGGACGTAGACATTGGTTGAGAAAGTCGAACCACTATAAATCGTTGTGCAATTCTCTATCTTTCAATCTCCTTACTCCCTAAACATAAAACCGTTCTGACCCCTCTTTGCAAACCGGTACGGTTGTCGATTCGAGCTTCCGAAAATCCCAACAGAAGTGTTTTAAATAAACTATTTATGGTGAAGAGAAAATTAATAAAAAAGTTTTGACCTTTTGACGAAGAGTTAAAACCGTTTGACGAAGGATTTGTTGAAAAATTCATAAATATAATTGAATGGATGCAACTTTAAACCAATAAATAAGTTTATTCACCAAATGACATAAATTATTATTAACAAGTCTATTCATAAAAAAAACACAACTTATTATAAAAAAACATTAATCTCATTCGATTAATTTATTATTTTGCAACAACATTTTCTCATAGCTGAGTATAAGAACATAGCATTATTTATGAGGGGAAAAGAAAACCCAATAAAAGAAGAAATATAAAAGGATAACTTTTGTCCTTGTAGTAGACCCAATTTATCATTTTGCTCCTATCATATTTTCACATCAATTTAGTCATCGAAGTTGCTCAATTGCATCATTCTATACCCTATTCCTAACTTAAAACCTCAAATTATACACCATGAACCTTAAATCATAATCATATTACCTCTAAACCCTAAATACTAACTTAGAATTTATAATTTAGAGTTTTAAATTAGAAAAAGTATATATAATGATGCAATTAAACAACTTTGAGGGTTAAATTGATGCGAAAATATAATAACGATGAAAATGATAAATTAAATCTACTACAGAAATAAATATGACCCTTAAACAAAAAGAAAAAGAAGGCTAAGAATCGCCATGCTTATGCCAGCAAAGTAGCATGATTGCACATCACAAAATGTAAAACCTTGATTTCTGTTCCTTCGCCATAGCCAAGCACCTCCTTTTGCAGCTAGAAAGCTCCTTCAAGCTCATTCTCCTACCCATTATTGCCTCTTTCTGCTCGGCTCTCACATCAAACACATGCACTACTTTATATACACTAAAGACCAATGAGCCAATAGACGTAAAACAAAAGGTGTGGTCCAAAACATGCACTCCATTACCATCTCATTATAGACGTATTTTACTTTTGTTATCAATCTTTTAATTTTATTCAATCAATCTACTTAATTATTTTAATAATGTCAGTTAAGTTATTCGTTGTTAATATTTGACGGAACAATTGATATAAAAATTAATAAATTTGGTATAAGTATATATTTGATTCTCGTTATTTATATGCATCACTATTTAATTAGAGATAAAATTTATTGTATTAAATAAATTAAATTTAATAAGGAAACTCTAATCAAGTCATGATACATGTCATCAATTGATTGGAGGGAGATTTCTATTGTTTCAGAATAAAATCATGACTAAATTGATAGAATGTGTAAATAATGAAAATCAAATGTGTAATTATATCAAGGTAAATTGCGCAGTTAATACTTAAACTATCAGTTTTGGTCTGTTTTAATATATAAACTTTCAATTTTTTTAAAATCATACCTAACGTTTAGTTTTCATTTCATTTTAGTACTTGCCATTAAAAATTTAATACGTTTAGTACCTAAACTATCAATTTTAGTAGTTTTAGTACATAAACTTTAATTTTTTTCCAAAATTTATCATTAAATTTTGAACGGAGTACTATATGAAACAAAACCAAAGTTTTTAACGGCGGAATACTAAAATGAAACAAAAACTAAATCTTAGGTATGATTTTGAAAAAAAATGAAACTTTAAATACTAAAAAAGACCAAAACTGATAGTTTAGATATTAAACTTGCAATTTAGCCTAGATTTTATCAAAATTTATTTTGCAAATGAATCAGCCAGCAAAATGTGAACATTGAAACAGGGAGAAATGGATGGGTCACGACATGGAGAGGTAACTAAACATTGGACCAAGGAACTGGGTGAGCACGATGGTGGTTTCTAGACACTGCGCGTGACCATTTTTCATGAGTTACCTCGACGTTAGCCAAAACTGTTCTCGTACGTCTGGCTAACTCAGTGGGTTGGACCACCTTGTACGTGGTTCGGTTTGAGTGGTGTTCTTTCTACTTCTGTCTGTCATCGACACTGTTGTCGCTTTTACCATCCCTTTCGATATTACTGTAGACGGAGCACTGACTACATGCAAAAATATGGGTTTTAAAATTTTATTTCATGTTGGATTTACGCATGTTTTGTCATCATATAGTTCTTGTAGAATTATCATGCGCATCAAACTCTTAGTATCGATAATACTTGTTGTTGATGGGAATAAATGAGTTGTATTGATTATCGTTGATTTATATCTTTCAATTTAAATAAAGAGTTGTAGATTTTTAAATTGTCGTGATTTGAAGATTTATTTTTTTTATTTGATTTTGATTGTTTTTGTGATTCGATCACTTTTGGAATGATTGAGATGATATTGTATGATTTTTCAAAATTTTCTTGTCATGACCATGGTCATAAAATTCGTAGATAGTACTCTCGTCGACACGTGTTAACAATAAGGGGTTATTGATGGCTTCAGGAGTGATCTGGACTTTTGGATCAAAATATCAGATCCAACGACCCTTGTTTGATTGTGTATGGTGAAATCTTTAGGGTTTTAAAACCCTATTTCTTATATAATCTGAACATCAGATCGTTGTTTGATCTAATAACTATAAATCGTGTGACGCCTGACTTAATCACTAAAACCCTAATCTGTCAAAAGTCATGTTAATCGGTTGTCGTTCATCAAATAATTTTGTCACAAATAATATACTTTTATGATAACATTTATATATAACACTAATACTAAAACTAAATTTAATTTATTTTTACTTCGTCACTGTTATAATAAAAACTGTGACGATTAACTTTTCTTACAACTAAATTATTACTATAAGTATATAATTGTTATACAAGTTTTATCGTTAAAATTTTGATACTATTAAAATATGTAAATTGATATCAATTATTTTATTGACAAGAAATTATATGACAATAACAACATATGAAATAATCACTCTCGTTTGATATTTGTTATGTTAATGGTTATTAACAAAGATATTTGATTATATTTTTGAGACATACGACAAATAATATAAAGATAAATAAATCAAACATAATAAATTAATAAATAAATCAAACTATGTTTAATTATCTTAACAACGATAATAATGTTATTGTATCTATTTGAGCTAAATAAGTAAACAGAAAAAAATAAGTTAAATTAGTTAAGAAAAACCATAAAGAAATATTATATTATATTATAATCATTCCATACTGTTAAAATTAGTTAAATTATGTCAATAGAGATCAAATCGTAAATTTTAACATAGTTGAGGGACTTAAAACCAGATTTAGACCTTAATGAAAATATGGTTTTGGGCCTTTTCCTTGGGCGTATCGGACTCTACGTCGTGTTATCGAAACAACTTCTTTTTATTTTCTCTTTGGCTTAATTATCAAATAAGTTCCCAAACTATCCCTTTTGTGCCAAATAAGTGACTATAGTTTTTATGGCCCATCCTGATACCTAACATTACAAACATTACCCTTCTAGGTGCTCATGTCATTCACGCCGTTAGTTTTCCCCGTTAAATGACACATGTCAACACTTGGTAACTTTAAAAATTTTATATAAATTAAAAAAAATTATATATTTTTTTAAAAAGATAAACATAAATTTCAAAATAACCCATAAACTTTAAAAACTTTCATTTTAACCCCTAAACCCACGAAGAAGCTCTACCCTACCTCTCCTCCCCCCCGACGATCGTTACCCCTATGAAATTGTGACCCGTTGACGATCAATCGACCACAAATTAACGTTTTAAATCTCACGAACCCTAGGATGAAAATCGTGATCGCATGCGATTTCGACGGTGAATCGGCAACAACTACTATGACATATAACTAGGATGATGTCAAGGACTACGTTGATGACGACGGTGGTGAACAGAGAAGGCGCCAACGGCGGATTAAGGTTAGGATTTAATATTTTGGTATGTTTATAAAAAATAAATTTTAAAATTACCAGGGGTTGACATATGGCACTTAATGGGAAAAAATAACGACGTTGACGACCTGAGCACCTAAAAGTGTAACGTTTGTAATATTAAGTACCCGAATATTTTAAAAAAAACCCGTAAACACTTATTTAACAAAAAATAATAATTTGGACACTTCTTTGGACATTAAGGCTTTCTCTTTTGACAAATTACAATAATTGCTTTTTTTTTATTAAGAAATGACGGTAATTATTAACTCCATTATCATCAACTTTTCTTTATTTACAAACCCAGATTCAATCCATTACTCTCATTCTTCTCTCTCGATCGGTATGCGACTCTCTCCTTCTTTCTTGATCTGTCTTTTCTTTTAAAAATTTATTAAAACCTTAATTAAGTAATTTATGCTATGTTTGATTGATTGAATTGATATCATTTTGGCTGCAGATTTTTGTTGCTATGGCTAAGAGCTCCTTTAAGTTGGAACACCCCCTCGGTTCGTTCTTCTCTCCTAATTTTTTTCCTTTAGAAATTTGTAAGATATTGATTCTTGATATTGTGAAACCCTAATTTTATTATTTCCCCCCAATTAATCAACACCAACTCTTGAATTTTTTGTTCTTTTTTATCTGGGTATTTTTTATTTTGTTGAAACGTCCTAGTCTTTATGATGCCTTTGCTTTTCCACGAAAAGAAACAATCTTGATCACCCAATTTAGGGAAAAGACGCATCAGTTAATTAGGGTTTTGAATAAGTGAGGGTTTATGATGCTTTATTTGTGATGTTTGTGTTGTTTTTTTGATGTCAGAGAGGAGGCAGGGTGAAGCTTCTCGCATTAGGGAAAAGTATCCCGACAGAATCCCGGTGTGTAATGTTCCGTTGATTCATCTTTCGATTTAATCCGTGTTTGTTTTCTGCTATGTTTATAATGTTACATTGGTGTTTGATTGCTCAATGTAGGTGATTGTTGAAAGGGCGGAGAAGAGCGATGTTCCTGAAATTGATAAGAAAAAGTCAGTTATTTTTGCATGTTTTCTTTAAGAACTTTAGTCACTATCGATTTTAATATGATATCATTGATATGTTTATACATTTGTGAAAATGTGTAATGTTGCTACAGAATTTTAGATGATCGATGCATTTTCTTCTAGTTTCATTGCTGATTGTGTCACTGCCCATATTTGCCATCTTTTTCTTGTACTGAGGTTTTAGTTTCGGTTCTTGAATGCTCTTAACCTTTTGAGTTGTGGATTCCTGTGAATACTGACTAATTGAGGATTCCTACCCGAAGGAGTTGATAACTGTTTTCTAGATGGGGGTTTTGAGGCAGGAAAGATATCGTGGGGGCAACCTCATTTCGTACATGGATTCTTATGCTTTCGATGTGATCTGTTGAATCTTTTCTTTTACTAGTTTTAGTTTTGAAGGCTACCTAGTCTTTATTTTTAATAAGTTCATTGCTTCGATGTCGTCATGTCGGAACCTGTTTCCAATATTTTTAACTCTGATGTATTTCACCTTTGCTTCTTTTGATACTAAATGTTCGCCCTCGGGATCAATGCAGATATCTGGTTCCTGCTGATCTAACTGTTGGCCAATTCGTCTATGTTGTTCGGAAGAGGATTAAGCTGAGCCCTGAGAAGGCTATATTCATTTTTGTGAAGAACATTCTACCCCCAACTGGTGAGTTGAACCTTGTACATCTCTCACTCCTCTTCTAGTTTCCCTGTTTCCCGTTTTGCTAAACGCTGTATTGTAAACGACGTGCAGCCGCTATGTTGTCTGCCATATACGAGGAAAACAAGGATGAAGACGGTTTTCTTTACATGACTTACAGTGGCGAGAACACATTCGGGATCATCGAGGCATACGATCAAGGGATATCCGTGTGAGTGCGAGTCACGAGAAACACAAAATTGGTCTCAAGATGTAAATCCGAGACTCTCTGTTGCTGTGTGTTAATATTACCAGTTCAAACGTTGTTCTGAATTTGGTTACTAAACCAAGCTGGCTTTGATATGGATTTGTGCTGAGCTTTATGCAAATGATATTAGTTTCTCATAAAGATCATATAAAAGAATGAAAAAATAATAATATCATTAAAAGAGTATGTATTATACCCTCAAAATAAGATTAACTTAAGGGTAAACTACAAAGTTTGTCACTTCAATTTTATAAACGTATAATCATTCGATTTAAAAAGCTTAATTTGTATCATTTTGTTTTAATTACGATGTGGTCAAACATTCGATATTATGATGATGCAATATGTTAATAAAAGAGTTTAATTTTTACTTGAACTCATGAGCTTTAGGTAAAATACTGATTAGGGACCCTTGAGCTTTAGATATCTCCATGAATTATTGGAGGATCCAATCCATGGAGATAGTCGAGTTCCTTGGCGATATCGACAGAAATCGAAAACCTCTGTTTCCAGTTCATTAATTCCGGGCATTTCCGATGAAGCAAAGCGTCTTGCAGGTTACCGTTCGTCATGACCTCAAAAACTAGGAGCATACGGCGCCGTTTCTGGTCGTAATAGAATCCGTGGACCGAGACGACGAGGGAAGAGTCGAGCTTGGAAGCGAAAAAGAGCTCGTTTTGGAACTCTTTTTCCTGGAGCGAGCTCGTGGCCATCACCTTGACGGTGACGGTTTGATTGCCGTCGTTGTTTTTGTCGTTTCCATCGTGGTGGTTAGGGATGGTAGCGCGATAGACGGAGCCAAATCCCCCTTTTCCGAGGTGACGAGAGACGGAGAATGAGGAAGTGGCGCAACGGAGGATGGAATATGAGTACCGATGCGACGGGTTGGAGTCGGCGGGGTTAGTACGTTGGCGTCGGATTTTGCGGAGGCACAAAGATAAAATCAATAAGAGCAAAAAGGAAGCGGAGACAGCCACGACATGCGGTAAGATGAGTCGTGTGGGTAAAGGACTCTCATGGTACATCAACGGAGGTTGCTGCAACGGAGACGACAGCGGAGGGATCGATCCTCTCATTCTGAAATTGCCCAAAATCCCCAGAAAGGAGACGAATTTACGAAGATATAATATGAAAAAAGTGGGAATCGAACATGAATTGGAATCTAGAGTCATGTTGAAAAATTAGTTGTTATTTAAGTTAGACGTTAATTTGATGACTGAGATATGATAGTCGTTTGAGTTGTGATCAAATTTTATCATATCATAGTCAATAAATTAACATTTAACTCAGAATATTATCCATATTTTAATAGAAAAATAAGTATGTGTCATGATGAATAGTTAAATCAGATAATCATTTTATAACATTTAATAATCGAATAATTCAATAAAATAATACTTTATAGTTAAAGAATTATTTTATAAATTTTAATAGTTGAGAGATCTAATAAAATAATATATTATAATTGAGAAACCTAATAAAATAGTATCATTTTGTATTTAATGTTGTCCTTGTCTAATGGTTTAGGTTTTGTATGGGACACGGTGTTTGATTGTTTTATCTCTTCCTTGTGTTACTTTCGTACGCTGTTTGTTGTGATCACCTCTCTTACGAGAACGAAATATTTGTCTCTCAAACGAATGGTCCAAATCTGACCCCATCTAACTCTAAAATAATAATATAAATTTAAAAAAAAATTATTATTTTTAATTAATTTTTTATTTTATATCGAGTCAGATCGAATATATCTAGTCCCACAAACGTCAACATCAATCATAAACAGCAACTCTTACCATTCTTATTTTCTTTATAGAAAATCGAGATTTTTCATTAATTTTGGTTGGTTTTAATTTTTTAAATTTTTTTCATATAAATAAACATACTTTTGCATTTTACAATATAGTTGGATCACTTGTTTTTTAATCTTAATCCATGTATTATTATGTGTGAAGCTTCCTATTCTACTCGAATTACTTTAAATAATACTTTGAAATTAGGGTAAAGTATACACGATCATAAGATATTATTTTATTAAATCATTGAACTATTAAAAGTTACCTATAATTATAGAATGTTGCTTTATTAAGTCACTCATCTTTTTCTGTTATAAATCGACGGTTGTCTAAGTTAGAAGTTAATATGATGATTGAGACATGATAGTCGTTTGATATTCTATGATCAGATTTTATCATATCAGAGTCAGCAGATTAACGTTCAGCTCTAAATACCATCGATATTTTAACAGAACATGACGAATTTGAAACATAATGAATAATCGAGTGACCATCTTTTAATAGTCGAGCGACTCAATAAAGCAACACTCTATAATCAGATGATTATTTTGTAATTTTTAATAGTCGATGAATTTAATAAAATAATACCCTATAATCCGGGGCATACGTGTACTTTACCCTTGAAAGTACTAAAACCTTAATCTCCTTGTCAAGCCGGATTAGCCTAATTAATTACTGTTTACTACCATAATTAATTTTAGAAATGAGAGGGTTGGAGGTCCCACCGACCGTCTACTTTTAAGTCTAAATATGCTATTACAACCCTTCTCTTTCTAAACCACTTGAATCATTGTCATAACATCAACAATTATTGTCCTTTGTTTCATCACCCCCCATAGTTTCACACCATGTTGTATTACTACATTATTTTGATGCTAAACCACTTGAAATTAGCCTGTAACTTGTTGCTCAACCGTTGCTTCTTCCCCGACACTTACACCGCGCAGTCACTTCCGCCGGTTCCCGCCATCAACATCGATCGGCTCGGCGTCGTCCGATTCCACGGCCGCGCGGCCACCGAAGAAGACGAAGCCGAGGAAGTTACCTGTGCCGTCTGCCTATGTGAAATCGAAGAAGACGATGAGATGAGAGAGTTGAGATGTAACCATCTTTTCATAAGGTTTGCTTGGATAGATGGCTTGGTTATAGCCGTTGGTCGACTTGTCCCGTTTGTCGTACGTTGTTAACTCCGGCTAAACTAGTTGCAGGCGTCGAAGTGCTGGTGTTTGTCTGTTTCGATTTTTACTCCGACCAGCGCCGCGATAACTGGTGGCTGCGCTAAGCTTAGCTGAAACTTACAGTTAAAAATTCCTCCATTACCTTTTAGTCGGAGGAATTCTATTAGCACTAGGATGCCTTTATAACTGGGGCCAAGCCCTGGATTATATGGGTAAAATACATACAAATCGTTTAATCGTTAGTTTGATTATGAATGGGTACCTTTTCTCTTGTAATTTAGTCACCCAATTAAAATATTAGAGTAAACTATGCACTTAGATAGGGGCGTAAATGAACCGATCGAGCTTGAACGAATAAGGTTGTGTTCGTATTTATTTGTTTATTTTTGAAGGTGTTCATGTTCGATTCGTGTTCGTGTAATTTTTTAGTATCATGTTCGTGTTTGTTTATTTATTTTGGAAAGTGTTCGTGTTTGTTTATTTAACGTTCGCGAACATGTTCGTGAACATATTCGTTTAAATGTTCGTGAACATGTTTGTTTAGGGTTCACAAACATGTTTATTTAGCGTTTGTGAACATGCTCGTTTAGTGTTCGTTCTTGTTCGCCAACATGTTCATTTAGAATAAAAGGGAAAAGAGGACGGGAAAATATTTTTGTTTGCTATAATAGGAAAAATGGTAAAACTACACAATCAGTGCTTAAACTTCTTAGGGTTCATAGTTTAAACTCCAAATTTCATCATATATTCAATTTAGCATGTACCTTCACTAATATGCAAAATATAAAAAATAAACGAGCTTCTAAACGAGCAAATAAAAGTGTTTCTAGATGAGCCTCTAAATGAGCTTATAAACTAGCTTGTTTGTGAATATAAACGAACTGACCACACCTTTATTCGTGTTCGTTCGTTTATTAAATGAATATAAAAATTTTATTCACGCTCGTTTATTTAGCTTAAGAAACGAACATAAATGAATATTATACGAACAATTCACCGAATGCTTTGTTCATTTACACCCCTATATTTAGTATTTAAATTATAAGTTTTGGTCTGTTTTAGTGTCTAAACTTTCAATTTTTTTTAAAACCATACATAATGTTTAGTTTTCATTTCATTTTAGTACCATGCCGTTAAAATCTTAATGCATTTAGTACCTAAACTATCAGTTTTGATCCATTTTAGTACCTAAATTTTTAATTTTTTCAAAACTTAACATTAAATTTTGAAGGGGTACTAAAATGAAATAAAAAATAAAGTTTTTAACAACATGATACTAAAATAAAGAAAAACTAAACTTAGGTTAGGTTTTCAATTTTTTTTGAAAGTTTAGGTACTAAAATAGATCAAAACTAACAGTTTAAGTATTAAATACATAATTTACCCAAAATATTAGATTATTCCATCGTTAAAATATAAACACTTCTAATATGCCATAATTAGTGGTGGATTTAAAAATATCTTTTAAGTTGGGCACACATGCATTAATAATACAAAATTTTCTTATGGGATAAATAGAAATAAAATTTCACGCTGAGCAAAAATAATAAAATAAGAAACTAAATGAAAAAAATAGATTTTAGGGTGAGCACCCCCTTTTGTTTAATTTTCATTTTGGTCACCACCTGTTAAAAAAATAACAATGATGCTGACGTGTCACTATAAGATAATATCATATCATCATTGAAAATATAAAAAAAATAATGTCAGTAGTTTTGTTAATCTTTCGGTAAGTGATCAACATAAAACCAAAACATATTTTAACAAGTTAACTCAGAATATCATCCATATTTTAATAGAAAAATGAGTTTGTGACATAATAAATAGTTAATTCTGGTGATCATTTTATAACTTTTAATAGTCGAAGGATTCAACAAAGCAACACTCTATAGTCGAAAGATTATTTTATAATTTTTAATAGTTGAGAAACCTAATAAAATAGTATCCTATAGCCGGTGACCATTTGTGCTATTTATCCTTAAATTTAACCACCTCTCAGTTGTCGTGGGGTGCGATTGAGCCGGTGAATGGCTGTTTTCCTCCTTTCCCACGGTGGTTGATTGTCTTTTGTCTCCCTTGTGCCACTTTCGTACGATGTCTGTTGTGACCACCTCTCCTACGAGAACGAAATATCTGTCTCTCAAAGGAAATGATTCACGTTGAAGGATGATACGATTTTCCTAAATTACTTGGATTCCAACACTTTAATTTATAAATATATATATATATATATATATATATATATATATATATAACTTTATTTAGATTTTAAATAAAATATAAATATTATTTCATGAAGTCTTTTACATTCAAATATTCAATTTGGTCTTTATTTTCTCCTCTCTTTTTTATTTGAGATTTTTAGCCATCAATGTTTCATTTTAGTGTAGAAAGATCCCTATTTTAGAGCGTAATAGTTTATTAACTAACGATTTTCATCCATAGACACATCTTTTTACCCTAAAATAAAATAGGATAAACCATGCATTTAATATATAAACTAACAATTTTTATTCGTTTTATTACCTAAACTTTTTTTCTTTCAAAATTACACCTAAAGTTTAGTTTTCATTTCATTTTACTATCCGTTGTTAAAAATTTAACGCGTTTAGTACCTAAATTGTCAGTTTTTGTCCGTTTTAATACCTAAACTTTCAATTTTTTTTCAAAACTTAACATCAAATTTTGAACGGGATACTAAAACGAAATAAAAACTAAAGTTTTTAAGGGTGAGGTACTAAAATGAAAAACTAAACTAAACTTTAGGTATGATTTTGAAAAAATATAAAAATTTAGGTACTAAAATGGACTAAAACTGATAATTTAGATACTAAATGCGTAGTTTATCCAATGAAATATTGAAGTCAAAATACTCCAAGAAAAATACAAAAATGATTATTTTGTTAGGCGTAAAAGCAATTTTTACATTATGTTTAAATTAAATCTAAAAAAATTTAAAATATCAAATTAAGATAAACTATTAAGTTCAAATATTAAATTAGATAAAAAAAAACTTTCAACTACCAAATTGAGATAAGACGTTAAGTCAGGATACCAAATACGATATTAAATCATAAACAAACAGATATTTTTAAAACATATGAAGAATCTAATCACGTTTTAAATATTTTTTTTATTAATTTACAACGATTAAAAAATAATATATGTTCTAAATACTCTTAATAACTTGATAATAAACGTTCAATCACCCTCGGCGACGGATCTAAAAATATCTTTCAAGGTGAGCACACATATGTTAACAACTTAAAAATTTTAAATGGAGTAGGTACAAATAAAATTTCATAGTGAATACGATTTCAAGATGAATACCATCAATAAAATAAATAATTAATTGAAGAAAATTCATATTTCAGTGTGGACACGTGCCCATCCTTATCAAGTTGGATCTCCGTCTTTGAATATATATATATATTAAGCTCCATCTTATATGTATATTTTAAAATTTTATGTTAAATTATTAATTAATTATTACATGAAAAATAAATTAAACTTATAAACCTTTAAATTAATTTTACATAATTTAATAAAATTATGTTTAGTAAATAAATTATTTAATGAAATTAATTTAATGATTATAATTCAGATTTATAATATAAGAATTATAATTAATATAAAAAATAAATTTATAAATTTAATTATCATAACTACAATTTGTTTTAACTTTAAAAGTAATTATATTAATTATCATAGTTTATTATAAATTCAAAATTTCACTGCTTCATCATTTGTAACTTATAAGTTAAATATCAAGTCAGGTAATATATTAGATCAGGTCAATAACAAGTCGGATTATTTACATTTTGAGTCAATTACAGGTCAGGTTGATAACAGGTCGGGTAATATCGATTATTTACCAGGTTAATCTCGGGTTCGGGTTCATATCAGTCAAATGCAGGTCGAGTTCAGTTATCATATTATCGGTTCAATTTAGGATTAGGTCATTCTCAGATTAGGTGCAAATCGGGTTCAGATCCATAATTTTCAGGTCTAACTCGAGTTTAGATCAACATCAGTTCAGACTCGAATCAATTTCAGATCACCACGGCTTAAATTACAAATAATTTTGACTCAAGAAGTTGTGTGTACAGTTTTACAAATGAGATGAGCTTTTTACATCCTTATCTATAAATACCTTCGTAGAACTCGTTTCTTTCTAGCCATAAATCATAATATCCACAAATTACACCCATTATTGTCCTTTGCTTCATCACCCCCTAGTTCCACACCATGTTGTATTATTACATTACTTTGATACTAAACCACTTGAAATTAGCCTGGAACTTGTTGCTCCACCATTGCTTCTTCCCCAACATTTACACCGTGCTGCCACTTCCGCCGGTTCCCGCTACCAACGTCGATTGACTTAGCATCGCCCGATTCCACGGTCGCGCAGCCACCGACAAAGACGAAGCCGAGGAAGTTACCTGTGCCGTCTGCCTATGCGAAATCGAAGAAGACGATGAGATGAGAGAGTTGAGATGTAACCATCTTTTTCACAAGGCTTGCTTGGATAGATGGCTTGGTTTTAGCCGTTGGTCGACTTGTCCCGTTTGTCGTACGTTGTTAACTCCGGCTAAACTAGTTGCAGGAGTCGAAGTGCTGGTGTTTGACTGTTTCGATTTTTACTCCGACCAGCGCCGCGATAACTGGTGGCTGCGCTAAGCTTTAGCTGAAACTTACACTTAAAAATTCCTCCATTACCTTTTAGTCGGAGGAGTTCTATTAGCTCTAGGATGCCCTTATAACTGGGGCCAAGCCTTATATATGGGTAAAATATTTACAAATCGTTTAATCGTTAGTTTGATTATGACACGAACTAACTTATCTTAATTGTTAAAAGAATTGTTGTAGTTCTTAGAAGTTATGTGTTCGAGTATCAACGACTACAATAGGATAATTGAGCGTTCATTATCAAATTTACTACTTTGATATGAATATTTTTTTCTCTTCTAATTTAGTCACTCAATTAAAATATTAAGGTAAACTATGTATTTAGTACTTAAATTATCAGTTTTGGTCTATTTTAGTATCTAAACTTTGATTTTTTTTAAAACCATACCTAATGTATAATTTTCATTTCTTTTTAGTACTATGCTGTTAAAATCTTAAAATATTTAATATCAAAACTATCAGTTTTGATCCGTTTTAGTACCTAAACTTTTAATTTTTTTCTTCAAAACTTAACATTAGATTTTGAACGAGTACTAACATGAAAAAAAAACTAAAGTTTTTAACGGCATTGTGCTAAAAAGAAACAAAAACTAAACTTTAAATATAGTTTTGAACAAAATTGAAAGTTTAGGTACTAAAACGGATCAAAATTGATAGTTTAGTTACCAAATGCGTAAATATTGTTACAAATCGATTATTCCATTGTTAAAATAGAAACACTTCTAATATGAACTGATTAGTGTTGGATTTAGAAATATTTTTTGGACACACATGCAATAATAATACAAAATTTTCTTATGGGATGTGTGGAAATAAAATTTCAACTTGAAAAAAATTAATAAAATAAGAAATTAATTGGAAAAAAAATAGATTTAAGGGTGATCACGCCCCCTTTTGTTTTATTTTAATTTTAGTCGCTCGTTGTTAAATTACTAATTTGTTTATGCTTTTGTTTCTTGAGATAACACTTGCAGGATTTATGTTCTTGGTTATATCTGCACTACTTGGATTTGTGAGTGGGGAACTCTCTCTCATTTTCTTCGATGTTCCGTTCAAAGGAGACGAGAAAGTGTGTTCTTTATTCTGTAGCTTCCAACCATTTCATTTTGTGTGGTTGGTTGAATGTTATTTATACTCGAATAGATTGAACTGAACAAAGTATGACTTGAGTATGTAATTCCGAACTTTTACGCGTTTCTTTCTTCCTTCTACGTATGCTTAAACGATTAATACGTGTTATATGTTGTTTCTCGCCAGCTTTATCCTTTTGTTGTACTCATGGCTGGAGTGCTCATTTGGTAATTTGAGTCTGTCCTCTTTTCTCTTATAGCAATGTCAACCTTTATTTTTCTTCGTCTTTTTATCGTAAATCGACTTGATTCCATTTTCCGATGTAAACCGAAACAAAATACGTAAAAATAGTAGTGAACCGAATCGTCTTGTATTGATTTTGAAGTGAAATAAAAAAGGTATCATTTTTGTTTTACCTGGTTGAAACTTCTGATTTTGCATGCATGATTTCTCTTTTCCTTGTTGACTCGAAACGCCGATGAACGAAGGGGTTATTTTTCCGAAACATTTTCGTTAGATTTACAACCCCTCGAGGCACGTTTTAAAAAAACAAGTGGGATTTTTGAAAACTACACGAGAAGAGCTCTCGGAAAAACCAGTTTTTTTTATGATTCGCCACCGATGAACGACGGCCGGCGAGGCGGCGTGGGAGCGGCCGATGGCCATTTCTGGGCTCATACGGTGGCTGTTCTTCATTTTGAAGAACATCCGAGAGAATTTCGAAACAGAGGGGGGGCTTCATGTTTTGGAAAAGAGAAATTAAAAGAGAAAAATGGACTTTATAGCAGACCCGTTTGGACCGTAACCCGACCTATATTTGCCCAGGATCCGCGTGTTTCTTTACTGGGAGAGAGAAAATTCGATTTTAGTCCCCCGAGTTGCAATTTATTCATTTTGACCCCAAATCAATTTTTAAACGCGAATTCCTTTTACCCCATAATTTTGTTTCCCTTTTAATTTAATCATTTTATTTATTTTTTATGTATTCTTTTTATACGAAAATATATATGGATATATTTTTTATTTTATTTTAATCCTTTTATTATTTCTTTTTATTTGTTTATCTTATTTTATCTTATTTTATTTGTTTTAATGTTTTGTTTAAACATTATTGTATGTATATTATTTCTATTTTATTTTAATCTTTTTTTATTATTTTTATTTTTATATCCTGTTATATACATTTTATTTAATTTTATTCTGCTTTCCTAATGTTTGTGTGTATACGTATATGTTTTCTATTGCTTTTTAATTGTTTCATTAAATATTATATTATATACATATATTACTAACTTTGAATTATATCTCATATGGGCCCTCTTTTGTCTCCACTCAATCATTTTTTTCGGTGTCTTAATTATAATAGTGAGTTTTGTTTTTTTTTTACTTTATTATAATATATAAGATTTTCCTCTCACCTTTTTTTTTCCTTCCTGGGCCCCCCTCCTTTTTTATTGTCTCCACCTAGATTTCATAGGGTAGGTTTTATTTTGCTTTCTTCTTTATTATAATTATAGTTACTATATATTCTATATACTTTTTTTAACATTTTATGCATATATATCTTATCTATTCCTTTTATTTTGCTTTATTTTTTTTATTTTCTTTATTATATTCGTTTTCACTTTTTTCCTTCTAACATTTTTATCTTTTAAGGGTATTTCAATCAATCAGAGGTAAGTTTCAGATCGTTATTTTACCTTTCAATTTAAACTTATGATTTTCTTAACAAAGACAACTGGAAATTACATAGTACCGAAAGGGCAGTTCAAGGGTGCTAACCCTTCCTTGACTGTAACCGACTCCCGAATCCGACACATCTTTGGTAAGACGCAGATCAGGTAAAAATAAGGTATCCGATCAACCCGTTTTATTCTTAAAATAAATGATCGATGGCGACTCTAATCCATATTTTTCAAGTCGAAGCCCAAGTTCGGGGACCAACCGAAGGACGGCTGCGACAGCTTGGCGACTCTGCTGGGGACACAGGTAAGTTAAATTTGGGAAGGCCATGGATTCATCAGGCAGGTGTAGTACCCTCCACGTTGCTCTAAAAAGTTAAATTTGTTATTGACGGGGCCTTAGTAATCATCAATGCTGAGGAAGATATCGTGGCAAGCGTAACAACGGAGGCCCCATACATCGAAGTAGACGAGGAAGCGGTAGAATGCTCGTTCCGCTCCTTGGAATTGGTGAATGCCACATTTGTGGCAGAAGGAAAGAGGATCCCAAGACCTCGACTCTCCAAATGCACAAGGATGGAGATCAAGAAAACCCTGGGCCGAGGCGCCAAAAACGGGAGAGGTTTTGGGAAATATTTGCAAGGAATGATCAATCTTGTCCTTCCTATCTCAAAATTAGACCAATTTGGGCTCGGTTTTCAGCCCAGTTATCATGAAAAGAGAAAGGAGATCCAAAAGAACCGGGAGAGAAGATTGGCCAGATTGATTGGAAACAAACTCCAATGGAAGCCTATGACATTCCCGCCTCTTTTCAGAACATTCAAGTCAGGTGGTTATGTGTTTGAGACCACCATATCTGAGTTAGAAACAGCTCTGGAAGATTTGAACATCAATGCCGTGACCACTGAAGATATTGACAACGGAGATAGATCCGGGATATGCCCTCTGCCACCTGGGTTCGTGCCTAGCTGTTGGTCGGTGGAAGAACTACCTGCGGTTTACAAGAGTCTTTCAGAGTAATATTCGAACTATCCCTATTTGCCTATACCCGGGGCAATAGGTGATCTTTTGTAAGGGTGAATAAACATTTTGTTTAAGTTGAATAAAAGATGCATTTTTCTTTTTCCAGGGCAAACAAATTTTTATTTTATTTTTGAATTCATTGTCTATCTCCTTCATTCCAGTACTTCATTTCCACTTACCCTCGAAGTTAATTCTTGACTGTTCCGTGTGGGATATTATCCTCTCACACATGCATATTTTTCTTCTTTCAGATCCACAGATAATGGTAATGTAGACACTGATGATCCTGATCAGGAAGTGGATTTTGAATCAACCATTTGTCTTGGGGAATTTGATGAATGCGATAATGAAGAGGAGTTTAACTTGCCTACTGAATTGTTGAGGATGATAGAAAGAGAAGAAAAGCAAATATTACCACATGAGGAGGTGATCGAAATCTTAAATTTGGGCACTGAAGAAGATCGAAAGAAGGTTAAAATCGGCACAACTCTTTCGACTGAAGCAAGACAAAACCTGATAGTCTTACTTCAGGAGTACAGAGATGTGTTCGCTTGGTCGTATCAAGACATGCCGGGACTAGACACAGATATGGTAGTTCACAAACTGCCAATCAAACCAGAATTCAAACCTGTGCAACAAAAACTGAGAAGAATGCGACCAGAAATTCTTCTTAAGATCAAGGAAGAAGTCAAGAAACAATTTGATGCCGGTTTTCTTCAAGTGGCCAAATATCCGGAGTGGGTGGCCAACATAGTGCCTGTGCCGAAGAAGGACGGGAAAGTACGCATGTGTGTTGATTACCGGAACCTTAACAAGGCAAGTCCCAAGGACAACTTTCCTCTGCCACACATAGACACTCTGGTGGACAATACAGCCGGGAACGCCTACTTTTCATTCATGGACGGATTTTTGGGGTACAATCAGATCAAGATGCATCATGAAGACATGGAGAAGACCACTTTCGTCACAATATGGGGAACTTTCTATTACAAAGTGATGTATTTCGGATTAAAGAATGCTGGGGCAACATATCAGAGAGCTATGGTGACCCTGTTCCACGACATGATGCACAAAGAAATCGAGGTTTATGTCGACGACATGATTGTCAAGGCACAGACTGAGAATGAACATGTCGAGAATTTGAGAAAGCTCTTCCAGAGATTGAGGAAATTCCAGTTATGGCTAAACCCTAGCAAGTGTACCTTCGGGGTGACATCCGGGAAGCTATTAGGCTTTGTAGTTAGCAGAAAAGGCATTGAGGTTGATCCTGATAAAGTCAAGGCTATCCAGAGTCTACCTCCACCACGAACACAAAAGGAGGTCCGAGGTTTTTTTTAGGAAGATTGAATTACATAGCTCGGTTTATATCTCAGTTAACCGACAAGTGTGATCCAATCTTTTGCCTTCTTCGAAAAAACAGCCCTGGAGCATGGGATGAAAACTGTCAGATTGCATTCGAGAAGGTAAAAGAGTACTTATCTCACACTCCTATCCTGATATCCCCTATCTCAGGCAAACCTCTGTTCTTGTATCTCTCCATATTCGAGAACTCCATGGGGTGTGTCCTGGATCAACATGACGAGTCCGGGAAGAAGGAAAGAGCCATCTATTATCTAAGCAAGAAATTCACCGATGGCGAGGTCCGATATCCTCCTATTGAGAAGGTTTGTTGTGCTCTGGTCTGGGCTACAAAAAGACTCCGACAATACATGTTGTATCACACTACTTGGTTGATTTCCAAGTTAGATCCATTAAAATACATGATGGGTGTACCTACTCTATCCGGAAGGTTAGCCCGATGGCAGATGCTTTTGTCTGAATTTGACATCGAATATGTGAGCCAAAAAGCGGTAAAAGGCAGTGCCATATCTGATTTTTTGGCAAGCAGAACTGATGAGAGCTATGAGTCGCTGGAATTTGATTTCCCAGACGAAGACTTAATGGCCATATCTTTAGAAGAAGCAAGCCTTTCAGCGGACAGTTCCTGGAGAATGCACTTCGATGGGGCATCAAATGCACTAGGACATGGCATCAGGGCAATCTTAATCTCCCCAGAAGGGAATCACTACCCATTTACCAGCAGACTGAACTTCGATTGCACCAATAACATGGCAGAATATGAAGCCTGTGTCTTGGGAATTAGGGTTGCACTGGGGCAAAATATAAAGACTTTGCGGGTGTATGGAGACTCAGCCTTAGTAATCTATCAGCTCCGAGGAGAGTGGGAAACCAAGGATATAAAGTTGTTAGAGTACCGAAAACTAGTGTTGGATCTGCTCGAAGAGTTCGACGAAGTCACCTTCCACTACGTGCCTAGAGAAGAAAATCAAATGGCTGACACTTTAGCTACCTTGGCAGCCACATTCAAGGCTGTCAGGGAGTCTGAAATGATGCCAATTAACATGCAATCGTATGAGTACCCAGCTTATTGTTACCAAATTGAAGAAGTGAAAGACACTAAGCCTTGGTACTACGACATTCTGCAGTATATCAAGCATCGGAGTTATCCAGAAAAAACCACCGAAATCGAGAAGAGAACCCTTAGAAGGTTGGCAGCTGGATACGTCCTTGACGGAGAGGTTTTATACAAAAAAAGCCATAACCAAGTTCTGTTAAGGTGCGTCGATGCTGAAGAGGCAAAAATGATAGTGGAAGAAGTACATGATGGAGTTTGTGGAGCACATGCAAATGGGCATATGATGTCAAGACAAATAATGAGATGCGGATATTTTTGGTCCACACTGGAAAGCGATTGCATCAACTATGCTAGGAGATGTCATAAATGTCAGATTTATGGAGACAAGATAAATGTTCCACCCCATCTGCTTCATGTAATGACGTCACCATGGCCTTTCTCTGTGTGGGGCATGGACGTTATCGGGCAAATCCATCCGAAGGCTTCGAATGGTCACCATTTCATTCTCGTAGCAATTGACTATTTCACGAAATGGGTAGAGGCTGCGTCATATTCCAGTGTCACTCAATCCACTATTTGCAAGTTTCTGAAGAAAGAAATTATATGTCGGTATGGTCTACCTGAAAGGATTATCACCGATAATGCAACAAACTTGAACAACAAGATGATGAATACTGCTTGTGAACAGTTTAACATAAAACATCACAATTCCATTGCTTATAGACCAAAGATGAACGGAGCAGTTGAAGCAGCAAACAAGAATATTAAGAAGATAGTGGAGAAAACAACTGAAACTTACAAAGATTGGCATGAGAAGTTGCCTTTTGCTTTGTTCTCTTATCGAACCTCGGTACGAACCTCGACTGGGGCAACTCCGTTTTCACTAGCCTATGGAATGGAAACAGTGCTACCCATTGAAGTTGAGATTCCGTCTCTTCGGGTCTTGACAGAAGTCAAACTAGACGATGCAGAGTGGGTACAATCCATATATGATCAGCTTAATCTGATAGAGGAAAAAAGACTGAAAGCCATTCATCATGGTTAAATCTATCAGAAACGAATGATTCGGGCATATGACAAAAAGGTGCACCCGAGAATATTCCGCGAAGGGGATCTAGTGTTAAAAAGAATTCGTCCAGTCCAGAAAGATTTCCGAGGAAAATGGACGCCAAATTGGGAAGGACCTTATGTCGTGAAAAAGGCTTTCTCCGGAGGAGCCCTCGTCCTGGCTGAAATAGACGGACCTGAACTGCCACATCCCATCAACTCGGACGCAGTCAAGAAATATTTCGCTTAAGATGAAAACCCGAAAGGGCGTCCTAAGTTGGAAAAAAAACGTTTAGGGTGAAAACCCGAAAGGGCGCCCTAAATTGAAAAAAACAAGAAAGCGTTTAGGGTGAAAACCCGAAAGGGCGCCCTAAATTGAAAAAAAAAGAAAAAATAGAAAAACAAACAAAAGAAGAGAAAATAAGGTGGGTTCAAGATGAAAACTCGCAAAGGGCTTCTTGCAACCAAGGATGGGTCCAAGTTGAAAACCCGGAAAGGGCGATTTGGATATTAACGGTGGGAACATCCCGACACATGAATCTTCTACGAACTCAACAAATCGGAGAAATGTTGCACTCTCCCAAACGTTGTCGCATTTTCAAAGATCCTTTGGCAAAGGCTGCATTCAAGGTCACCAAACGGTTTTTCAGCTCAGAAGTGCCCACATTATCGAGATCTAAGACATTCATTTACACATCATCGTGTATTCGTTTTCTAGAATGTTTGCCATGTATTATTTGTTCTTCTCCTCCCTTATGAATAAAGACAATCTTTCCTCTAATTCCTTTTGAGCATCTTGAATTAGATTTAAACCTAATGATTTATTTATTTTTGTGAAAGATAATCACATATTACTGCACAAAGATTCATTGAAAAGTACATACACCCAGAAGCCGATCAAGGCTCATGCACATGCTTGAGATGGTTGAGGAGCATCTCCCAAATCAAAAAAAAAGAATGTGCACATCAGATTTAAACATTTGAAGAATTCAAGATTAGATATCAGAACTTCAAGCTTTCAAAATCAAGAGTCAACAATGACAGGCCACCAGAGATCGAGATTTCTCTACCAGAGCCCAGAATAACATATGTTGCATATACATTTTAGGCATACCTAAGAGCATGACATCCATAACATCTCATATATGCATATCTTTGCAGGTTTTACCCAGAGTCAATTTCAACTTCACAACGAAGGATATTGGACTCCAGACAACGCAAGTTCAACTTCACGGCGAAGGGACCGCTGGTTGTCAACAAACATTTCTCAATTTCAGAGCCAATTTTAACTTCACAACGAAGGATATTGGACTCCCGACAACGCAAGTTCAACTTCACGACGAAGGGACCGCTGGTTGTCAACAAACATTTCTCAATTTCAGAGCCAATTTCAACTTCACAACGAAGGATATTGGACTCCAGACAACGCAAGTTCAACTTCACGACGAAGGGACCGCTGGTTGTCAATAAACAATTTCCCAATTTCAACTTCACAACGAAGGATATTGGACTCCAGACAACACAAGTTCAACTTCACGACGAAGGGACCGCTGGTTGTCAATAAACAATTTCCCAATTTCAGAGCCAATTTCAACTTCACAGCGAAGGATATTGGACTCCAGACAACGTAAGTTCAACTTCACGACGAAGGGACCGCTAGTTGTCAACAAACAATTTCCCAATCTCGGAGCCAATTTCAACTTCACAACGAAGGATATTGGACTCGAAACAACACAATTTGCTCGAGAGTAGATTTCAACTTCACGTCGGAGGATATCTAACTCGAAGCCAAACTTCACAATAAAGGGGTCTCCACGGTTTCAACTTCACGGCGAAGGGAATTGTGTTCACCCGCAACATACAGTACTTGGATTTCAACTTCACGACGAAGGATATCCAATTCTAAGGCTCAACTTCACGACGAAGGGGCCATATACGATTCCAACCTCACAAACAGATTGACCCAACTTCAAAACGAAGGAGTCATCTGCAACACCACAATACCAAAGTCTTCAAGTCGAGCTTCAGATTCACGACGAAGTATCTTTGGCTAGAAGACGATCCATGAGCTACTTCCCAATACTCTGAGTTCGATTTCAACTTCACGACGAAGGATTCGTGCTCAAAAGCTTCCAGTTCAACTCGACCTCACGACGAGGGAGTTATTTCACATTTCAGTTCAATTTGACAAACCAGTTTCAACATCGGGATCAACTCTACGACAGAGGACATCCGATATGGACGAAATTTGTGTCTTTTAATCTTTGCTCTATTTTCGTTACACGATAATGAGCAAAGAGGGGCAGCTGAAGACACTCAAATTCGTCCACCCATATTACGCTATATATATATATATATATTATCATATTATAATACATATAATTGTTTGTTTATTTATTTGGGTACAGGTCCAATAAAAGATAATTTACAGCAACCCAGGCCCAGTGCAGCAGCCCAGTCTCGACCCAGTAGACCAACGACCCACACCAAATCAGCTAGGGTTTTGAAACCCTAGCTTTTCATCCCATTCCAGTGCCGCTTTGGCCGGTCAATGCTGCAACTGTCCCCGAAGTCCCCACGCCTCCAACTTCCCGATTCCTCCGGCGCAAGGAAAGCACACGAAGCCAACCGCCAACAACAAGCAAGGCAACGTGTTAGTTTAGGACTTCAACAACCAAACCGAGTTTTACTCGGATTAAAACTCTAAAGTAGGCTTGTATAAATACATGTAACTAGAACACTCACAGGGGATTTTTTACACACACGGTTGTACACACAAACACTGAAACAAAACACGCAAAAATAGCAGTGAACCGAATCGTCTTGTACTGATTTTGAAGTGAAATAAAAAAGGTATCATTTTTGTTTTACCTTATTGAAACTTCTGATTTTGCATGCATGATTTCTCTTTTCCTTGTTGACTCAAAACGTCGATGAACGAAGGGGTTATTTTTCCGAAACATTTTCGTTAGATCTACAACCCCTCGAGGCACGTTTTAAAAAAAACAAGTGGGATTTTTGAAAACTACACGAGAAGAGCTCTCGGAAAAACCAATTTTTTTTATGATTCGCCACCGATGAACGGCGGCCGACGAGGAGGCGTGGGAGCGGCCGATGGCCATTTCTGGGCTCATACGGTGGCTGTTCTTCATTTTGAAGAACATCCGAGAGAATTTCGAAACAGAGGGGGGGTTTCATGTTTTGGAAATGAGAAATGAGAAATTAAAAGAGAAAAATGGACTTTATAGCAAACCCGTTTGGATCGTAACCCGACCTATATTTGCCCAGGATCCGCGTGTTTCTTTACTGGGAGAGAGAAAATTCGGTTTTAGTCCCCCCGAGTTGCAATTTATTCATTTTGACCCCAAATCGATTTTTAAACACGAATTCCTTTTAAACTCACCCCATAATTTTGTTTCCCTTTTAATTTAATCATTTTATTTATTTTTTATGTATTCTTTTTATACGAAAATATATATGTATATTATTTTTATTTTATTTTAATAATTTTATTATTTCTTTTTATTTGTTTATCTTATTTTATTTTATTTTATTTGTTTTAATGTTTTGTTTAAACATTATTGTATGTATATTATTTCTATTTCTATTTCTATTTTAATCTTTTTTTATTATTTTTATTTTTATATCCTGTTATATACATTTTATTTATTTTTATTCTGTTTTCCTAATGTTTGTGTGTATACGTATATGTTTTCTATTGCTTTTTAATTGTTTCATTAAATATTATATTATATACATATATTACTAACTTTGAATTATATCTCATATGGGCCCTCTTTTGTCTCCACTCAATCATTTTTTTCGGTGCCTTAATTATAGTAGTGAGTTTTGTTTTTTTTTACTTTATTATAATATATAAGATTTTCCTCTCACATTTTTTTCCTTCTTGAGCCCCCTCCTTTTTTTTTTATTGTCTCCCCCTAGATTTCATAAGGTAGGTTTTATTTTGCTTTCTTCTTTATTATAATTATAGTTACTATATACATTTTATTATTATTACTATATATTCTATATACTTTTTTAACATTTTATGCATATATATCTTATCTATTCCTTTAATTTTGCTTTATTTTATTTGTTTTTTTATTTTTTTTATTATATTCGTTTTCACTTTTTTCCTTCTAACATTTTTATCTTTTAAGGGTATTTCAATCAATCAGAGGTAAGTTTCGGATCGTTATTTTACCTTTCAATTTAAACTTATGATTTTCTTAACAAAGACAACTGGAAATTACATAGTATCGAAAGGGCAGTTCAAGGGTGCTAACCCTTCCTTGACTGTAACCGACTCCCGAATCCGACACATCTTTGGTAAGACGCAGATCAATTAAAAATAAGGTATCCGATCAACCCGTTTTATTCTTAAAATAAATGATCGGTGGCGACTCCAATCCACATTTTTCAAGTCGAAGCCCAAGTTCGAGGACCAACCGAAGGACGGTTGCGACAATCCGCATTTAGTTATACTGGGTACTGGACTTGCATTCGGGTTCCTTGTGGTAAAAGCTTGCTTGTTTATTCTGTCATATGTACTCTTTGAGATTGTCATTGGTATCTTAAAAGTGAATGGTTTCGACAGGGACGGATGATTTTGGCTCACCTATGCGATGAACCAAAGGGATTAAAAACCAACATGTGCATGGTATGTAGCATTCTTGATTTTACTACATTTTGATCGATTTGGTTACGAAAAATGGTCGATTGTACAATATTTGTTCGCAGTCACTCTTGTATCTTCCGTTGGCGATTGCAAGTGCTCTTACAGCTAGATTAAACGACGGGTATGTCTGTCGGATTGCGGTTTCTAACCAGAATTATCGCAGTTTCTAGCTGTTTTTTCCGAAGAACATGAATGCTAATGTTGTTTTTTTTTCTCCATCCTTTTTCTAGAGTCCCGTTGGTCGATGAGTTCGTTGTTCTCCTCGGTTACTGTTTATTCACAGGTAAAGCAGCTGCCTTATACCAACCTCTTCAGTTTCAAAGTCTAGGAACATGCTATTCTTAAACTGATTCAACGTCGAACCGGTCCCGGTTCCGGTCTCGAGATCATGTCTTTCGATGTTCCTTCGACACATTGATATGCTTGCTGTTACGTTTTTCCAAACAGGATCACTCTACTTTCACTTCACCACATCTGTTATTCGCGAAATTACGACGGCTTTGGGAATTTATTGCTTCAGGTTAGGAATGTTGTGCATGGAACTTCAATGAGTTTCGGGTCCATTTCTGCAAAAAAGATTCAGTGTTTCTGACCATTTATCTCTTGCTTAAAATGACAGGATAACTCGGAAAGAAGCTTAAACAGTCTTCCGAGGAAACATATGTTTTCGGGTTTGGTATCGTCGAGCGGAATATCTGTCAACCGGACAGTCTTCCGGGAAGCTTCTCAGAAAGCCAAAGCAACCAGGTCTGAGCTGATGAATTCTCCTCGTCAGAGAGATACTCTGATCTTACCGATGACGTTTCGTTGCCGGTGCATGTGTCTATGCATTGCAGTCATGATTTTCAAAGAAAATCACATATTCTCATAACAAATTTGGCAGGCATAATACTATTTCACTTGCAATGAACATAAACTACAGCAATCTGCTCAGTAATGTTATTATTCACTTGTGCTCTATTAACAGACAAATAATTTATTAATCTTGAATGAATAAAATTTCTGCTTGAGCCGAGGCTCGTCTAAAACTCAACAGCTCGATTAACATATTCAGTCTTCCGTCCATGACATATACGCAAGGCGAGATACTCATCGTCTCGAGCGCCGGTGAATTCGTGAGAAGGAATTTGATGAACTCCATCTCGTGAGGCACACCGGACATATCCGTCATCTTCACAAGTTTGAGTTGTTTGAACGTGCAATCCGAAGGGAGTTCATCATCCCAAAAGTCCAAATCGGGTGCATCTATAGCAGCTAATGTGTTCGAGGAACCCTAAAGCGAAACGAATAAGACCTCGACTCTAACCGAAATAATAAGATAGTACATGAAACAGAAACATAAATCGAAAGCAAGACCGTAGCACTCACCGAAATTTGAAGTTCCCTCAGATTAGGAGAGTTAGTAATCAAGTGAAGAACGACGAGTACCTCCTTCATATCTTCAAACTTACTTGATTCAATTCAACTACCTTCAGATGCACATATGTAATAGGAAGTCTTCCAAGGTTAACAAGCCAAAAGTAGAAATCAGACATAGTTTTACCTTCGTAAAGTATATATGCCCGATGAGCCTCTCAAGACGAGGCACACTGCCAAGAAACCTGTTAAAGTTGCAGCTTGAGCTTTGCTCAAAGTGTTCAGCTATGTCGTCGGTCATATACACAGCAACCGACATTGCAACTAAAAGTGGGGTATTTTCCAGACAAATATCTTTGAATTCACCTTCCAGACACAAATACTTGAGATTCGGAGCTCGGATAGTAAGCGCTAGACTATCGAAGTACGACAATGCTAAGCTCTCAAGAAGAGGGCAACTAGATATAAGACTTTCAATTGCCTCAGGGGAAACCAGACGGGTCAGCTTTTTACAGTTAAAAAGACAAGAAGGAACCCTAAACCACTCTCCCTCTCCCAATTCAAGAACCAACTCCTTGATGTCATTCCTCGAGAGGAAAAGTAACCATTGATCTATATCCGGGCAGCACTGCAAGTGCGAAGTCGTAAGCTGGAACTTATGAATAGGCCCTTGGTGCAGAAAAAGAGTCCGAGTGATGAACTTAACAAGACTATCCTCGACTTTACATCGATCATTCGATGAAATCACACACTTTTCATCAAATACAAGTTGAGTAAGCGTTGCCCATTTATACCTCCACCTACTCGATAAAATGCTAGTTCTAACAGCATCTCAAATCGGTAAACGCGTGAGGATACCTTCTACAATGCTCTGAGGCAAATCACTAATCAAATCCGGAGCCAAAACATCACCCATCTGCATAATTTTAATTCTATATATCACTCAATTATTAAAGGTCGAAACTTTCCACATAAACTAATAGAAGCATAATCCGTAATCTTTGATGAAAGATTTCTGGGTAATTTAGGGTTCTAAAAAATGGGGTTTTCTCATAAATCCCATCAGTGAGGAAGAAACATATCATAAGAGATGGGATCAAACAAAATTGAGAGAGAACATAGTCACAAAACAGTGAATACATGAGATTCAAGATTATAAAAGCGAGAAGAGAAGACTACCCTAGGATAAAATGGGGAACCCAGAGACAAGTTATGGCTTCTTCATTAGATCACATCGCAGCCAAAAATAAAGGAAGAGCCCTGATCTTGAATTCTTGATGGTTGAAGGTTGGAACTTTTAGTTCATTTACGCATTGGGTTTTTGAGTTAGGAGGCTGGTGGCCCAATTAACAAATAATTATTTTTTTATAAGCAACAAATAATCATTTAAAATGTATTTAATTCAAAATCAATTCTTTGTAGGGTATATTGACTTCAATAGGATCTTGATCGAGCTGTGATTTCTCTCCGGTTCTCTCATGAAGGAAATTACTAAGGTTGTCTAACTGATGCATGATCTGTCGTTGTCCTCGTGCAACGCTCGATATCTGCGTTACAAAACAACATTAGACACATTCGAATTAATAAGGTATAAGGCCTACTTGCATCCTCACTATGAACTCCTAGCCATTTGATGTCTGCTGAGGGAGAAAAACTGATCTCGAAATGGTTTTATAAGCAATTGTCATACGGCATCTAGATGACCTCTTGAAAGATAAAATCGTGAAGACAGAACCAGGACTCTCGAACTCATACCGAGTATAATTCAAGAACCTATGACCCCCAGAATAAAAAGTTCGAATAAGGGGCATATGAGACCGGTTACAGTAACTCTTCCATAATAGGTGAATCCTTAGCCAGCTGGGAGGATGATAAGGAATTGAGCATAATGGAACCATTTCCTAAACCATTAATGAAGTGAGAGGTTGGAGCAGAGACATTGCAGGATTCAGCCTGGAAAGCCAAGTTTTGTTGGCTGGACGTAGGATTCTTGACGGCTAACTTGGAATTCAACTCTTCGTTACGCGTTGTAAACTCGTCCATTCTATCATTCAGAGAGGATATCTGTTCCGAAAGCTGAGCGATGACTCCCTACAAAATGCAGAAGAGTAATGCAGGAGAAATAAGCATTTCACCGGTAAATTAGCATGAGATCATTCACAGAGCTATACAACCTAGCTAAAAACCTCATTCGCTAGAGCTGACTCTGGATTCCGCTCACCAAACCTCCTGCTGTTCACATCATATCCAGCAAAGTTCGACATATTCTTCTCTCTTTGAGTTGAATACGAACGTGACATGCCACTGTTTCTGTAAACATGAAGTCTATTTAGTTAGATCCACTCATATAGGTCATAAGCATTCATATGCTGCATAAAGTGATGTGTCGAATGTTTGTACCTTTTGAGATGCCTATTTCTCAAGGCAACCCTATCTGCCGAGGCTCGCATGACCGCTTCTTCGGGCTATTGTATAACCCAAGGATATTAGCCCACCAAAGAGGCGCACACTAACTTCAAACGTAATTCTTGGAGATATTACAAATGCAATATCGGTAACCCATTCCTGAAAACAAGCATCACAAACTATCATATCAGACTTTCTTGAACAGGTAGTGTCTTAACAAACATATTAGAAAAAGAACTTCAATCCAGCATTTTCTTCTTCGGCTAACTTCATTCGATGGAACAAGGTCATTGGACCAGACACTTTATTTTTCATAATTAATATCTGCTTCGAGCACATACATACTTTCTCAACGTCTCTACAGTTATACCTCCAGTGTCCTATAACAACTTAACTGCTGTAATGCAAGATGACCGGTGGAACTGTCGGTCACTAATGAGAATATGAGCTCACATCTAAAGGGATTCAACTTGTGAAAATAAGAGGCATAAATCTGAGGGAAAAACCTCAAACATAAGGCTGTATTTTCCATCTTTATTCCGCATCCGCAGATATGATTGACAAGATTCGGGATCTTCACCAGAAGGTAGATATCATAAGTTTGCCCCTCTTTCTCTGTATGTTCTTCAGATAAGACGCTCTTAATTTGATCGACTGTTAAAGATGTGACACAACATTTATTGTCACAGGGAAGTCATCATAAATATGGACAGAGAGATAAAAAAGGAACAACAACCAAGTACCTCAAAGATGAGTCTATCGAGAAAGAAACGAACAGGGGGGAAGAACAGAGCAAAGAGAGGAAGGACAATGAAATCTCCTTAAGCAGGGTATGCTTCTTGCTCCCAGTCCATTGATTTGATAAACTGAATCGAACCCATTTTTGATTATCGATCTTTGATCCAAAGTTTTTCTCGGGAAACAATCAGGAAAAAAATGAACACGACAAAGTGCGTGAACTGTGGATCACATGCACACAGAGTTGCAACAATGTCCTCGTCTTCTCTGTTTCTAATCTTTTAATTTTACTTTATTTATGGTTTAATTTTTTCTCCAGTCCTTATTCTCTTTCGACTTTAAAATTTTAGGCTAACTTTCGTCAAAGGCCATTAAAATATATTCAAATGATCCTTTTAGTCACTAAACTTTTATAAATTTATTAAATTATCACAAAATATCACTTCAATGTAACATAAAATTTAATCTCTTTATTTCTAATTCCAAAAATCTAAACTTAATGAAATTCCATTAAATACTAATATGTGATGTTTTAATATTCAAAGTTCTAACTAAAAATTTAAGTTCAAAGGATTACACATAATCAAATTTAATATAATTTTTTAGGAGGTTTAATAATATAAAACATATATATTTATAAGTTAAATAGGAATTATTGATGAAATTAAAATTTGTATTCTTGTGAAAGTATTAATGTTTTAAATAGGGATTATTGATTAAACATACATATTTATAAGTTAAATAGGGATTAAACTATTATTTTATTAGGATTATATTTTTTTATAGAAGCGGCTAATTTTATTAAAAACATGAAATTCCAGAACTATGATGAAGGTTTACAAGAATAATTATAAACTAAACATATAATTAGGACATTTTCATATAATAACTAGTCACCTACTTCACACAATGACCAAACGTGGAAAAGGTTAAAAAACCTAACCAAAAAGCTCGGACAAAAGACAGATACGAACAAATCTGATTGCATCGGCAAACGAATCACAAAATGGGACGAAGCTACTGAAAGACTACCGGCAAACCATAAATCAGAGTCAGGCGACGTGAGAAAAATAATAATGAACGCAAATCACATATCCAAATCAATCCGAGGGTCCAAAGCAGAGAATATCAGCATGATAACAAATAAGCGTCATCTTTATCAGTCGTGGCGATATCAAATCCAACCCTGATAAAAAAGATAAACAAGAACAACAACCAAACGACAAAAAATATGCCAAAAGACAGAGAAAAGCGTGCTATAAAAACAGAATAAACGTGTCATAACGACAAAATTATTAAAAAGTAAACAAAACAAAGAAAAAAAAACAAAGATGTGATATAAGAAAATAGAGAAAAAAAATACCATCGGGATTACCAACATTAAAATTGGTGCATCCACCTACAACCAAACCAAAGAAGAAAATTTAAAATTTAGAAAGACAAAATTATTAATTGAACTCTGATTTTATATATCTAACATGTAAAAAGACAAACTCTAAGAGTTAAAACTAGAAAGAGTAAATTTAAAATTTTCGGAGAGTACATGGACTTAGGATGGAATTAGACCTTCGTTTATTTATTTACTATTTTTATTTTATTGGAACAATGGAAGTATGCTTTCCTAAAAACCAAAAGCTGATTGGGGATAAAATAATGGATGGGAAAGAATAAATTTATTAGATTCATTATTACTGGCCCTTAGTTTTATTAGATTTTCGAAACAGCCACTCGTTTTTCGGTTCACTAATGCCCTTACGTTGAATTGGGTAAATTACATGTTTAATATATAAACTATCAATTTTGTCTGTTTTAGTACCTAAACTTTCAATTTTTTCAAAACAATACCTAAAGTTTAGTTTTTGTTTCATTTTAGTACATTCGTTTTAAATTTAACATTAAGTTTTGAAAAGATTGAAAGTTTAGGTACTAAAACTGATCAAAACTGATAGTTTAGGTACTAAACGTGTTAAGTTTTTAATGACGAGATACTAAAAAGAAATGAAAATTAAACATTAGGTATGATTTTGAAAATATTAAAAGTTTAAGTATTAAAACAAACCAAAATTGATAGTTTAGATATTAAATGTGTACTTTATCCCGTTGAAATTATAGTTGCTTTGTACTCAATCGTGAATTTAAGTTCAATCAATAGGTGACTAATGAAATTAATTAACAATTTCTTATGATAGTACTACATTTTTACAATAATCATTGAAAGGGATAATTTATATTTTAGATCTTTGGATTTAATTTCAATTTACATTTAGATCACAAATTATTAAAATATTATTCAGTTTTTATATTGATAAATTAAGTCACTTATACTAACATCTTTGGTTGACAAACTCAAATGGACACTTAATCATATCCTTAAACTATAACATTTATTCTAAATTGTACCATACGTCTTCAAACTATAATTCATATCGTAAATTGGTTCCTAAACTTTTGAATTCTTCAAATTTATCTCTAAACTGTGACCTTCATTCTAAATTAATCCTCAAACTTTTAAATGTTTTAAATTCACCCTAAACTATGACCTATGTTCTAAATTATTCCCCATACTTGTGAACATTTTAAGTCCATCCCAAACTATAGTATATGCTTATCACATGCTGTGTTAATAAAATCGTTAGACCAAGCAATATCATTACGTGCTTGAGAAAATTAGGTTAAACTACGATTGAAACAAATTACATATTTGGATGAATTTGGAGATGAAATTTGAAGATTCAAAAGTTTGGGATCGATTTAAAATGAGGGTTACAATTTGAGGTTGAAATCAGAATGTTGGAAAGTTGATGATTAGTTTAAAATGAGAGTCGTAATTTAGAGATGAATATTAAAAAAATTAAGAATTAATTTAAAATGAAAACCATAATTTAAGAACTTATAATACAATTAACTCTAATAAAAATCAAAATAGTAAACAATAAAATATTAAGGACTAAATCAAAATATTTGGTTTAAATTACCTTGGCATTGATCAAGAGAGAATGTACTGAATGATCTGGTAATCCTTTGCATCGAAGCATCTCCGAATGTTAGTCGAACGAAGTAGACAGAAAACTCGACTTTCGCGCGTCATATACGGAACGAGGGCCGTCGTAATCGTTTAGGCAAGATCGAGTTGGTTAAGCTTTGCATTTGCTTTCTCGTCGGCGTGGGCGTGAACTTGATATCCTTATTGTCTACTATGTCTACTACAACTGTAACATCCGCAATACCGGGTTAGTGACTAAATTGAAAAGTTTCAGAATTTGGTGACTAAAGTAGAAGAATGAAATAATTCAATGATTATTGGAAATATATGATGAAGGTTATTTAGTAATTATTAAAGGAAATTAAGGGTATTATGGTCTTTTTCCTTTAAAAGATATTTTTTTTCCTTTTATAAGAGTGGAAAAAACGTGGGAAGAGAGCTATCTGGAAGCTTTCTTCTTCTTGCTTTCTCTTCTTCACGTGGGGCTTAACTACAATAGGTAAGTTGGGTTTTTATAGTTAATTATTGTAAATATTAAGTGGATTTTGATTCTTTGGGTATTAAATAAGCTTAAGGAAAGCTTATATGGGATTTAAACAATAAGATAAAGGAATTAAGAAGGAATTTGTAATATGAGTTTTAAGATGGAATTTTGATATGGTATGGTTGTTGAAGTTTTATGGATGAATTTGACTTGTCATCAATCTAATTAAAAAGTATGAAGTGTTAGAATTGGAATTAGAACACATTGAAAATTTAGTGTGATTCTTGAATGCCATGTAAATGATGGAGTTTTGGGTTTAAAGAAGTGATTATGGAATAGAAATGAGTTTAAATATGTGTATGGACGTTAGGAATATTAAAGGAAGTAAAATATGAAGGTTTAATCTGAAATGAAGTGAATTTCGAGCTCAAAATAGGATTTCTGGGCTAGGGGAATCGATACCCTCTCAAATGACAGAATTCCATAATGTCATGAGGGTATCGATACCCCCAGTAGGGAATCGATACCCCCTAAAGGAAAATTGTAAATATTGGTTTAATAAGTTCGTTTAAGTTGCTAGTATCAAATTACAAGGTGTAGGTATCTAATAATTGTCTTAAAATGTATAATTATGTAGATTCAGAGCCTAAACGAGTTCGAATCATTGACAAGTAAGATCGATAAAAAGGGAAGATAAGAGATTGGAATGGACTAGTGAGGCCAGGTGAGTGCATATTAGTATTATATGATGTTAAATGGAAATAAGACTTGCGACAAGTCTATTTCCATAATAAAATGCATGAATTCATAAATAGAAGTATATATGCGTATGATTTATATGTGTTGTAATGTTATTGTATATATGTATTATATGGTTGATGTGAATATGTGATATGTTATGATGATATAAACCATATGATATGATAATAAATTATATGAATATAAAAGATAAGTTATGTGATAAGATCTTTGATATATATATATATATATAATATATATATATATATATATATATATATATATATATATATATATGAATATTACTACGTGAATATGTTATGTAAAAGTAATATGAGTATTATGAGAAAGGATATGAACTAAGTAAGCAAAGGTTACATAAATAATATATTAACTAGGAGACTTGAACTTCGTGATACTATGAGCATATAAGATAAGATAGAGGAGAAAGATTCATATGCTTAAATAAAATTATGATACATTAGTTGTATAATAGAAGCTATGGAGTGATATGAAATGATTATAGGAGTTGTACGGAATTGAATTAAGTAAATAGATTAAATTGTACATAAAAGAAATAATATAAGTAATATATTCAGGTTTATAATTATAATGTAGGTTAGGTAATGTAAGTGTATACTAAGAAATACAGAATAAGGTAGATGATATGATGTAAATTATATTATGAATTAGTGATGTATGAATGAGATATAAATATGCAATAAAACTTATGTGTTATATGATAAATATGAACATATGAGAATAAGAGATTAGATAAGTGACTTGGTGATAAAAGCTATATGACCATGGATTGGGTAAATATGAATAATTTAAGTGATATGTAACTATGAGTATTTGAGTATGTATCCATGTGAGTTGTTTCATGAGGTTATATGAAATATTATACTATATGACTATGTGAGTATATGAAAAAGAATATAGGTACATGCAAGTTATATCGAAAGGAGTTGTGTAACCATGCTTGATATGTATTACATGTATGGGAATATAAGAGAATAAAGCATAAATTATATGAAAAGATATGATTCATGTGATGTGAACCATGTGAACATATGAGAAAGTGTATAAGTTATATGTATTACATGATATATGTGATTTTACAAGAAATGACATAAGCTATGCGATTACATGATTATAAGAGATCAGACATGTGATAAAAGATAATTAATATGCATGTGTGAATATGAAATGATATAAATGACAATGCCCATGTTATGTGTCATGAGAGCTAGGGGTATAGTTGGTATGCCAAGAGTCGAGGGTCTATGTGGTCCTTCGGGACATATATGTATTCTTTGGAACATGTGTGAAGTCTGGTGAGACACATACTTGATCCCTAGTATATGTATATGATTCTTAAGGAATGATATGTGGTCCTTCGGGACATATATGTATTCTTTGGAACATGTGTGAAGTCTGGTGAGACACATACTTGATCCCTAGTATATGTATATGATTCTTAAGGAATGATATGTGGTCCTTATGGACATTATTATATGGCACTACGGTGCAATTCTACGCGGCACTACGGTGCAATTCTATGTGGCACTTCGGTGCATTTATATGAGCTGTGGTGACAGCATTAGTGCACAACCTCCATAAACTCACATGTCTATAGTTCTCACATATATACATGGGCTAATCAAGAGATATAAACAAATATATGTTAGTGATATGATAAATGTTATAGAAATGATATGATGTTGTGTATGTATAGTGTTTGATTGAAAAGGTTAAGCATAAGAGTATGTGATTACATGATAAACTGTTAATGATGAGTTATGTGTATGTATGTATTTACTGTAATTAATCTGATATGATTTTATATGATACGAGGAAATCATGTAATTTGGTATAACATGACAGAACAGAACATGCATGTATTGATATATGTTATAAAGTGCATTATAAATTTTTATGTCTCACTAAGTCTTCGACTTAGCATGTGATTGTTTCACACGTAGGGTACAGAAGCAAGAAGAGAAGAGAAGAAGAGTAATACAGGTCAGAATCTCCCTTACAAGATTTCAGATCAGAAAATAGATGAGTTAAATGATTTTTGTTATTTTGAATATAGTTGGCATGTACTAATTGATTGAGTTAAATATGCTCTGATCGATTTTGGTTATTGTGGTCAAATTACGTAACTAAACTGCTTTTACTCTAAGGAAAGTTTTAAATTTTCTTTGAATTTTGTCAAGAGTCAAAGCTTGAAAAGTCAATGTGACACCTCGGACTCGTATCTGGGTCGGGTACGGGTTGGGGGTGTTACAACAACATCAGATGTTAGAAAAACTTTAGCCACCGATGCTGCATGCTCCAAACAACATCGAACTACCTGCTCGAACGAAAGTTTCGGATCGATAGGTGCATTCTACAGTATACATACATCTAAAGGCTGGATTTTATTGATGATACCTTTGTACAGGGCCGTGGCGGGGGGGCGCAAAGTGCGCGACCGCGCAGGGTCCCCCAAAAAATGGGCCCAAAAAATATATATAGTGGCATTTTATCAATAAACGCCACTATAGATGGACATATTGCGACGTTTATCCAAAAAAACGCCACTATTATTGCGGCTTTATTGATAAAATGCCATTATAGATGGATTTATTGCGGCGTTTGTCAAGAAAACACCACTATTATTGTCCCGAAATCGAATATATCTAGAAAATAGGGGTCCCTTTATACGAATTTGTACAGGGCCCCGAAAACCCTGCAACGGCCCTACCTTTGTAGGATCCATTATTCCAGCTTTCATCAAATCTTCGTACGAATTTCTTGCCGCATTGTACCCGTATTGTGTATCATGGTTCGATAAGACCTACATGATGAAACAAGAGGAAGTATGATGAGGCTGAACCTCCAAATGCATAATGCTGCAACGATATGGTGAAATTGAGAGACCGACCTTCTCTACGACAACACTCCCATTAACACCGACATTTTTCGCGATTAGTTTCGTCGGATAGCTTAATGCTCTCTTGAATATCTCGGCTCTGATCTGCTCACATTTGCAAACAAGAAGCTCGTAATTTTTCATCGGTAGACAGTGTCACGTAGAGACAGAGAGCAACGGTGAGATATATATGTTGTATCCTTCATTACCTTTTGCTCTTGATTATCTAACAGGTTTTTTATTCCATCCACCTTTTCGGAGAGCCGCAACAGGATACAACCACCTCCAACTACGACACCTTCCTCGATTGCTGCCTGCATAATATCAAGTCAGAAGCTTGATTTTCGTTATTCGAAAACCGATCCCTGGATTTGTAAATCACTACCTTGGTTGCATTTAAAGCATCCTCAATTCTAAGTTGTTTGTCCTTCAATTCAACTTGTGTTTGTGCTCCAACCTATCATATAGTTGATGAAATTAGGTAGATTACTTCTTATGCAAGTCTTCCAACATTTCTAAAGCACTGAGCTACCTGAAGAATTGCAATTCCTCCTGATAATCTGGCAATTCTGTCATTGTGTATCATCTTTTGAAAATTCTCCTCTGTGTTCTGCAAATTAAGAGTTCGGAAGTTCGACGTTCAAATCCGCCCATCTTCACGTGTGTAGTGTGTTATGTCACTACTAATTATACGTACCTCGACCAGATTTTGTATCTGAGAAACTCTTTTCCGAACTGCTTCTCGTGTGCTACCGTCACTAACTACGTAGGTAGATTCCTTAGTAATCACGACCTTTGTCGCGGTACCTAGGACCTCTTTCCCCACCCTATCCAGAGTTAAACCCATATCATCTCTGACTACCATGCCTGAAATGATGGCGAACTCGATAATATCATGTTTTCAATGACTTTCTTCTAGCCGAAGGAACTGCTACATAGACATTCCTATGGTAAGAGGGCAGGGAATTATCTGTACGGTTACCTCCGGTCAAGATAGCGATATCGTCCAAGCAGTGGCTCTTGTGCTCACCGAAGGCCGGAGCCTTAATTGCAGCCGCCTTCAGAACACCCTTGAGTTTGTTCCTAACATTGGAGCAAGAGCTTCCTTCTCGATCTCCTCGGCAATGATCACGATCGGGTACTTCTCTTTAACCGCACTGTCCAATATTTGGAACATCTCCTTTGGATTTGTGATTTTCTTGTCAACCAGTAGGAACTGCAAGCAAATAATTACATACCCTCTAATCACTTTATAGGAACACATGCCATGTTTTCTTTAAGAACCTAATGTTTATACCTTGCAATTGTGGAACTCGAAGATCATCTTTTCTCGATTGGTGACGAAGTAGGGAGACAAGTACCCTCGATCGAACTGCATTCCTTCCACCATCTCGAGACTGGTTTCAGTACATTTTCCTTTTTCAATTTTGACTACACCCTTCCTTCCAACTTGTTTAAGGGCATCCGAGATCATCTTTCCTACCGTGTAATCGTTTCCGGCACTAACAGCGGCAACAAGTGCAAGTTCATGATCCTCAACCTGCAAGTCCGACATAAGCAATAATACAAAACTTTGCACGTTTACCAAAATATCATAATTTATATAGCTATGCACCTCTCTGGACATCATTTTGAGTTCGGAAACAAGCGCGTTCGCCATCTTCTCGATCCCGCGAGCGATTTGAACAGGATTCAATCCAGCTGAAACTACCTGGAAGAAACAAAATTACTGCATTTGCATCCACCTTCCATAAAGAATCCTCCATGTATCTGATTCTTACCTTCACACCTTCTGTAATCAAACCATGAGCAAGAACTATAGAGGTAGTGCAACCATCACCGGCAAGGGCATTTGGCAAGGTCATTTGTTTTTGCACCAGCTTGCCTCACTAATTTAACCCCAACATTCTCCAATGGATCCTCCAGCCCAATCTAAACCAATTGAGATACAAATTTCAGAAAGAAAGTACCAAACTTTGAATTACATTAGACCATATGGAAGCTCAAATTACCTGTTTGAGAACAGTTTCTCCATCATTAACGATTTTGGGGGGTCCATACTTGTTCTGAAGCACCACATTTCTCCCCTTTGGACCTAAAGTAACTCCAATCAGCTCTGCCACTTTATTTACATCAGCCTGCACCATAACAGCACCAAGAAAGAAAAACTAAAACACCATCTGGGTTTAAGGTTAAATATGTTTTGGGATTTTTTTCTACTGACCTGAAGCTTCTTAGTGGCAGAGCCATCACGGTTGAAGTAAACTTCTTTGGCCATGGCTCTGGGTTTTTTCAAGGTAGAATAATGTGAAGATGATGACCTTCTTGGTTTGGACAATGTTGGGTTTGTGAAAGATATCCCAGGAAGTGGAGATGGTGAACATGCCATGATTGAGTTTCTTGGGAGATATTTTCCGTGTAAAAATAAACTGATATTCATGTATACATATATGGATGGAAGAGGAAGAAGAAGAAGATAACTAGAAAATATCTTGGCAGTTGCTTTTGGCGCTATTCCATTTACTTGGCTAGAACATTTTCATGGGCTATATGTGGACCGGTTCGAGTCGGGCCTTAAGACCAATTAATCTCAGACTTGTCTGGTGTAAAAATATTGAGGGATTTGTAGTCTGTAGATGCTCAAAGAAGAGAATTATATATATATAAATTCCTAAAATGAAGAGATTCTTAAACACCAATAGTACAATGCTGTTTGACTATGTTAGGCATTGCTTGTCTGTCCCTTTAAAGGACAAGGAAAACCTGCGTGTTTTATGGATAAAAGTTGCTATTTATGCTGTGGGATCATTGTTCAACCAGCACTTGAACAGCAGGTTGTGCTTTGGTTCCTCTTTTGGTGAAAACAATGTAAGATTGGGGCTGAAACCCCAACTGAT
Source organism: Hibiscus syriacus (assembly GCF_006381635.1). Taxonomy (NCBI): domain Eukaryota; kingdom Viridiplantae; phylum Streptophyta; class Magnoliopsida; order Malvales; family Malvaceae; genus Hibiscus; species Hibiscus syriacus. Next base: position 60,022 of record NW_024063181.1, read on the forward strand.
GCCCTCACAAAAAAGATGAAAATAGTACTTTAGGTCATGTTTTAGTGGACAGCCTTTTTACAAAATGATGAAGCCACTAGCAACACCATTTTCCACCACCATTTATCCTCTTACCTGCCCCTGTTGTTATGAATAGCAATGGAGAATTGGATTGGCTATGGGGCCACCACTCTAGGAGCAGTAACATTGGTTAAATATAATCCATGTTACGGGTCAAAGTTTTTTACATAATCCATGTATTCTTGGGTCAAATGATTATTTGATAAAACTCATGATTGAGTGTTTGATTTGTTTCTGAGAATGGATCACTGCTGATGCAAGTGTTGGTTTTATCGTATTCGTGTTCGGATTAGTGTTTATGCGGCGAGAAGTGTTGCAGATGAGTTGTATGATAATATTAAACAGATGTTATTGCATGGTTTGATTATAATCCCATACAAGCTCAAGCTTAGGCAAATGCTTGATTAAACATCATAGCAAACTGAGGAACATTAACATATGATATATATATATATATGTGTGTGTGTGTGTGTGTGTGTGTATGGGAAGGTGACTCTTATCTCAATGAAGCAAGTCAACCGAGTTGTCAATTGATTGGTTTGTGGACTCAGCTTTCAAGTAAGCCGTGTTGCAGGGGATATCTTCCAGTTCTCTGAAAGCAAGGGAATAAGGGCTGTCGATTTTTATGTCGAACAGCATTTGGCGGAGATTGGAAGCTTCTTCCTTGAGCCTTGCATTCTCTTGAACGACACGGTCGTGGAACTCTGATACGTGGTTTAGCTTGTCTATGAGACTGTGGTTCTCGTTGCGCAGACTGACTACCTGTGACCAAAGTTCATCCAGGTGCTTCTGTTTCCGCATCCTCGACCGACGAGCGGACTCTCTGTTGGATATCATTCTCCGCTGTCTCCTTTCGTCGATGATGTTGACCTGGAGCTCCTCTGCTTCGTCTGAAGTCGAATTATTGCTGATGCTTGAGGACAGTGTGGCGAATTCCAGAGCAGACGGCGAGATGTGGGAATTCGGTAGGCTGTTTAAGAATGTATTGAAGTGATAAGACGGTATAGAGTTTTGAATCATACCAAGGTTGGCCGGAATCAGGATCGGGTTTTCCGGTGCTAGGTAGTGAAGTCCTTTGAGCTCACTGGGAACCATGGTTTTAAGTCGCGGAAGTCGAGGCCTGAAGCAGAAGGGTTCGATATGTTGTAGTGAATGATTGTTGATGACTTTGAAGGTAGGGGAGGAAGGCACAAATGAAGAGCTTTTATAGGAGGAAAATTGTTTCTAAGGTGGGTCAGTTTCAGCAACAAATGTAACAGTATGTATGTATGTATGTATGTAACCACTTGCTTTACATCACATAGGTTATTTCTAAAGGCAACAATGATATAGCAACATGCCAACATGCATGCATGCATGCATGTATATCATAGAAATTTAAGATTTGGATAATCATATAGCATCTGATGTAATGCTTAGAAAAGAGGAAACTTGCTGAAGTCAATCCCAGGGGAAGTTTTCATACTACAGTAGGGGAATAAAGCATTTGTGCCTTTAGACGCAATCAACTCTAGTTTAAAAGGTAAACCATTAAACAAATCGTAGTTTCTTATGACTAATTTTATTACAAGTTAGATGACTCATGTAAGCACTTCAATTTTAAGATATAGTTTAACATCATGACCTAAAATCCCAGCAATCTCATCCTCTTTCAATGAACTGAAGGAAAAAAAATACAAAGTTCCTTATGTTATCATCCATGCTAATTGTTTAATACTTGAGTTGAATTTATTTCTTTCTGATATGTTATGGATCGAAAAATTCGAAGACGTCGACTCAACAACAACACAATCTACGTGTGGGAATAGTTCATTGCCTGTTAACAAGTTATCTGGTTTCTTATTCTTTCATGACATATCATCAATTGGCACGATCACCGTGTAAGTACCTAAAGTAGCTTTCTAAGTATCTTTGTCAATATATGAGCATGAGTTGTTTGTTGAGGCCCACTTTTAAACATGATAAGAATGAGATTAGTTCAAAAATAAGGATTAGATTAAAAAAGCATTGGCAAATCAAAGAAGTAGCATCTCAGAAAAGCATGTTTTTTCTGGTATTTGTTAATGGAAGAACAATATTCTAACCACATGTAATCCGTTGCCGTGTTTCGTAACACTACACAGAGTTTAGGCGATTCTCCACTAATAAAACTACTCTTGGCTGCAAAAGAAGTGAACATGTTTCAAATGCAAGGCATCCAAACTCCAAAGTAGGTTAGGTATGATAATTGGATATCATGTGGTAATGCTCTGCATATTTGCCTTAATGCTCCTCCTGTATGCCTTGTTTTATGCATACATACATCTATGTATGTATCATGCATCACATGCAAGAAAATGAAGATTCAGAGACAAACATTTAGATCAACAACTGCAAAACCAAAACTGACAAAAGGAGTTGGATCAGACATGATTGACTGATTGGTCATCATTCCTACAACTTGATGGCCTGTGGGTACCATTGCATATGCTATTTGTGGACTGTGAATGGTAAATTGAGCTGGTCATTCATGATTTCAGGTGCAGAATACGAGCAACTGACATGTACGACAATGATGATCTCGACTACACTATATGATCCAAGATGAAATTTGCATTGTTCATCTATAGCAGTTAGTACTAACGCCAATGAGATCTGTTCACCTTTTGGATCACAACTTGCATCAAATGCATACACCATGTAGAGGACTAATCCTTGGTTTGATTAATCATTGGAAAAATTGGGAGCTGAGCTAAAGTTTCAGGGTCCTACCAATTCAAAAAAAGTTTGAAACTAAAAGAACAAAAAACAATGGCTTACGGAGACATGCCTTTTTCTTTATCCTCATACAAGCTTAATTGCCTACCCTAATAAATGTTGCTATAGCTAGTGTGAGGAGAAGGGGCACCACAAACCCGAAACAAGTGCTGCGTACGGTGGGGGGCTCGATTTAACACCTAATCCATTTTGTGCCCAACCATCATCCAAGAGGGGGTAACCTTCTTACTAGTGACCATATATGCCTGGTGCACCGTTCTTGCACCTTATTGCTCGGCCCGTCAACTCAAGTATACTCAACCATGTACACTTGTGCCTATATGTCCATAAAACAACATGTTTGTATCCAGATTCATGGAGAAAACTAGGTTAAATCCATGTCCATAAAGGCTTTTCAAACCTTTTTTTAGGCTTCTCCATAATGGAAATGCCAATTATTTTGGTACTCTCAACCGCACCAAATATTCACCATTTCCACTCCCCCCCACTTGAAAAACCCTACTTTTTATTCTATTTTTTTTATTTCTTTCTTCCATGAGGTCATAAGATTAGTGCACTGATTGGTTCAAATGGGATAAGCTCATCACCATGTTCCCTCTTCTGCTAAAGATGAAATAAAACACAAGTTGCAGTTTTTTCTTCTTTTACTAATGGTGCACAATGCAATTACAATATTACTAAACTATATAGCATGCTTTTTTGCAGGCCTGAAGTTCTTTCTGGTATGTGATAGCCATAGGAAGCTTCCTCGGTGATCTCGTATACCAGATTACCGAAAACGAATCAGCGTTAAGAGGTTGATATGGTCAATCTTGTTAAAATATATTTCATATAGAAATGATTAAGGGGATTCTCCATCTACTCTAAGCCACAAGTTTTTTCATTTAGTCCCACGCATTAGCCATACCAATTCACTAATGACATATGCAAAAGCAATATGCAATATGCTTTACTTATACCATCATCATCACCACCTTTGAACCTAACCAAAAAAGCTGGCGTAAGCATGTCAACTTCATAATTTTGGTGTCTCCATTATCAAGTAAATCGCACCATGGGACTAAGCTCAGTTTTCAAGCAGTTTAATCACATATTAAGTATAGGGTTAACTAAACTAAATCATGGTTAAAATATTATGTTCCTAGATTCTTTTAGATATTATGTCTGCCGTAATTAAGTTGTCCTGCAATGCTTCAAGTGCTGAATTAGTTACATATGATATAATATAGCATACTGTACAAAGATATGCTTGTTTCTCATCTCTGATACATGTATCTGCAGATATGTAGTTCCTTTTTATGTACCAGATTTCTTCAAATTTGTTTCGGATATGCTTCGTTTTGACTATACGTTCGAGCGATCGGATCCCGGAAGTACGGTCCTGCATAGGTTGTATCTAATTCGGAGAAAGAAGTGCTCATTCACAGGGTACACTTGAGCTGATCACAAATTACAATGCTAAAAAACTTGGGATGGATATTTCGACTTACTCGAAAAACCGAAAATTTGACTAAGTATTTTGACAGTTTTACGATTTAGTCTCTGATTTCATTATCTCTTCAATTTCTCCTTCATTTTAAGACAATTTTTTTACCAAATTTGAACCACATGCTCCTAAACCATTGTAGAATGCATATGTACTTTCAATAACTCTTTTTTATAACAAAGTTTAGGTATTAAAGTGGATCAAAACTAATAGTTTAGGTACTAAATGTGTAGTTTACCTTTTTTAAAAAAAAAAAACTATTCTCAACAATGTCTTTATTTAGACCCACCATTAAAAAGTAAATCTAAAACTAAAAGAAGAAAAAAAGTTAACAACAACCAAATTACTTTATTTCATGACGTGTATTATTGAAAATTACATCCTCCATTGTTTCACAAATTTTATTTCGATCCACCACAAAGGAAATGGCCATAAAGACAAATATGGCTATCGGAAAAGATGGTGAATTTATTTGGAATTTTGGTCTTATGAAAAATTACATTGATGAAAGGTGAGGTCAACAAGCTTATTTATATTTAAGTTCTTCAAACATAAATCACGATTGATTTGAAATTATAAAGTTGACTGCAACATATGTTCCTAAACTATAACTCTCATTCAAAACTAGTCCTTAAACTTTTAAACATTCTAATTCCATCCATAAACTATGACCCTCTTTCTAAATTGGTCCTCCAACTTTTGAATATTCCAATTTCATCCTCAAATTCATCCAAATTTGTAATTGGTTTCAACCATAGTTTAACCTAATTTTTGTTTTTCAAACATATAATAATATAATTTGGCCTGACGATTTTTATTAACAAGGGATGCGATTAGTGTATATGTATAGTTTGGGATGAAATTAGAATGTTCAAAAAGTTTAGGGGCCAATTTAGAATGAAGGTCATAGTTTAGGAATAAAATTAAAATGTTCAAAATTTCGAGGACTAATTTAAAATGAGAGTCATAATTTAGAGATGAAATTGAAATATCTAAAAATTAAAGGAAACATTTAAAATAAAAATCATACTTTAAGAACATGTGATGAAACTAACTCGAAACTATAAGATGAAGAAACTCTCAAAATGAGACTATTCCTTTTGGGTGTATTATTTGATGTCACTAACTCATGGGTCAAATTTATCCCTAATTTGATTCTTTTATTTTGGTGAAAATTTTGTTTTTTTAAACGGCGTCGTATTAAGTTCAATGAGGAAATTGAAAACTTTTAAAATTTAGTGAGCAAAATAAGAGAGAGTAAAGTTCAGTGATGAAATTTGTAATTTAGCCTAAAATAATACACCCAAAAGGAATAGTTTCATTTTGAGATTTACTTACCTTATAAGCTCAAATCAACCAAGATTTATGTTTGAATAACTCAACTATAAATAACATTGTTTACCTCACCTTTCATCAGTACAATTTCTCATAGAATCAAAATCCCAGTAAAAATCAGCTCCTTCAAACATGAAATCTGTCATCCTTTTGCTGATTGTTTCATGTAAGTTCTTATCACTTTTTTCGATGTTTGTTATTCGGTTCATTTTATTCGATCAAATCGATCTTCTTCGATAAATTAAACCATAATGGTAATACTATATATATATTTGCAGCAACGATGGTTTCAATGATACCAAGAGCTCGAGGGCAGGTATTTATTCCATGCAGCACTGAAGACGACTGCAAAGCAGTAGATTGTCATGGAGGAGTTGCACATTGCATCAAAGGACAATGCCAATGCACAGTTTTTGAAATCAAAGCACTTACTTGTTCCAATGACTTCGAATGCCAACAAAAATGTGATCCTAAGACCAACAATGATATCTGTCTTAATGGCCATTGCCTTTGTGGGGGATCTAAGTGAATTTTGTGAAAGAATGGCGGATGTAATTTTCAATAATATACGTCACGAAATAAAGCAATCTGTTTGTTGTTAATTTTGTGGGGGATCTAAATGAATTTTGTGAAACAATGGAGGATGTAATTTTGTGATCTTAATGCACAGTTTTTGAAATCAAAGCACTTACTTGTTCCAATGACTTCGAATGTAAAAAAAAATGTGATCCTAAGACCAACAACGATATCTGTCTTAATGGCCATTGCCTTTGTAGGGGATCTAAATGAATTTTTTGAAAGAATGGAGGATGTAATTTTCCATAATATACGTCATGAATTAAAGCAATTTGGCTGTTGTTAACCCTTTTGTTTTTACCTTTTACAAATATGCTAGTGAATGCACGGTCATCTACCGGAAATGGCAAGAATGCACCACACAGGGCACAATGTGTGCCGGAAAAACATAGCTTCAGCCGGTCATCGGAAAAATAAACGAAGATGGCATGTTTCTCACACATGAAACTTATACACAGATAATGCAAAAATTAGTGCGATGAGAATTGCTATCAACATGTATGACAGTTTAAGGTTGCCTGTCCTTCCTTTTTCTACTGCCTGCATGCTCGGAACAGCGCTAGTGCCACCGCCAGTACGCTGCCGGAAGGCTTAGCTTCTGTCCTATGATGGGGTTCATCTTCTGATGGCTCATCCACCTGTTTTAGAAGAGAGAGAAAAATGGAAATGATTCAAATTGTCTTAAAGAGAAGGTACATAACGGTGAACTTAAAAGGGAAGGCAATGGAAAAATTCAATTAGAAATGTACCTGCCTGTACACTTGTGGCTGAGGGAACTGCATTCTCGAATGCTTTTGTACTCGAATCACTTTTCGGAACAGATATTTCGTCGCCATCATCATCTCCGGAGTTACAGACTGCTGTCGAGTCGACTTTTGCCTTATTCTGTAACTTTTTCATCAATATTTCGTTCTCTTTTACTAGTGAAGATAGCTGCAAAGAACAATTTGCACATGATTAAACCGAACGTTTTATCGAATCTCCTCGTTTCGAATAGAAAATGACACAAAGTTCATACCTGCTTTCGAATGCGTTCCCTTTCTGAAGCTAGTTGTGCAACCATATCTGTGATTAGCTTGCTCCGATGACTAATTTCTTTCGCATTTGCATCCTTTTCGATGTGAGCTTGGTTCAAAGATGTCTCCAAGCATTCAATTTTATGCCTCAGGATGCCTAGCTCGTTATTGAGTTCGGAGTTAGATTCGGATAATACAATGCATTGCTCCTCCACGCTATCGGTTCTACTTTCAGCTTTCGAAACCTTCGATTTTAGATCTTCGATTAACGTTTCCATATCCCAAATTGCAGCGTAAAGCATGTTTTGCTGCTCCTGACTTGCTCTGGATGATGCTTTCGCATGCTGTAGTTGAATCTCCGATTCCCTCAACTGCTTTTCAGTGAGGTCACCTTCTTTGTGCTTTCCTCGTTGTTACCTTTGAGGAAATTCAACTCTTCTGTGAGTTCCAGGTTCGTATCTGTTAACTCCGACACCTTGGATTCCGCATTTACGGCCCTGTTTTCAGCTTCGTAAAGGCTTTCTTTCAGTGAATCGATAACGATTTCCATTTCGTGAAGATGCTCTCCACTCGTTTCATTGGAATCGTTTGCTTTCTTCAGTTGTAACTCGGATTCTTTCAGCTGTTCCTCGAGTAATTTCTTGTGATTCCTTAATGTGAATACTTCGGAAGCTTTTTCAGCATGCCGGCATTGCTGATCTCGAGCTTTTCCAAAGCAATATCTTTGGCATTCAAGTCTTCAATGCATCCTTCAAGCTTAGATTTGAGCTCAGCTTCTCGTTTAATCGAACCGTTTAGGTTAAACTGAACAATCTGAAGTCGACCTAACAGTTCTTTCGAAATTCCCATGAGCACCTCAGAAGTGTTCTCGGCCTCTAGAAACCGTCCCCAAACAACTTCGGCCGCCTCTTCCATGCGTAGAGCGACTTGTTCGGTATAATATAGCTTTAGTTTTACTTGGTCTTCGTTTAGTCCGGACTCGGATAGTTTCTTTTCGAGATCTAGCTCCGTTGCGAGTGATCTATCAAGCATCCTTAGAATCTGTCTTTGCTGTTCGACAGTCTGCACTTTGTATTTCGCGATGAAGTTCGGTAGCCGATATTGCTCTGATATATCCACAGCCTCATTGTTATTCCCTATTGATATGCCAATGTTAGAGTGATCAAATGCTGTTAAACTCTAAACTATACTCGTTATCTGATAATCGAACTCGGACTTACATTCTCGTTTCTGAAATACGGAAACGAAGCCTGCAGCTTGGTCGACAGCAACTTCACCTCCGAGACGATCCCTTGACACTTCTTCACGGATTCTTCGGAATCATGCAGCTTCTTATCGATTTCATCCACCTGTGCTCCCGAAGACATGCATGAAGATGTTTTACGACGAGCATCAACGATCTCCGACTGAACATTACTCAAGAATGTTTCGATTTCCCTCAACTCCGAATCTAGAATTCCGCATAAAAGGTCGAATGTCAACGCCTTCACGACGAACTGAGCTGGAACGCCGCCGTTCTCTAACGCCATTGCTTCCGGACCGTCGTCCCAACCCAAAAGAAGCATCAAAAGTACATGCAAATTTACCAATTTCTCATTGGAACACACCAAATCCAAGTTGATCCTGTCTAAATTGGCACTCAACGGTTCTTGGGTGCCCCCTCCACTAGATAAGGCCTCATCATGAACACGAACCGTATTCGACTCCAGGTTTCCGGTATTCGTTTCCATGTCTCGATTCGTGGTCTAGCTCTCTGTTAGGCAAAGGATGGTAAGAAAAGGCCAGTTCAGGTCTCTCTCAAGCCACAAAGTTTGAGGTTCTAAGTTCTAACTACACATTAAGCAGTTAAATTCAGCTACAGACGACTCATCGATGCGAATTAGGGGTCGTCGAGTGATCGAATTCAGTACCAGTGTCGACCGAAGACTCGATACAATCATAAAAACAACAAATTCAGATGGAAAAACCAACAAAAACTGCAACAAAACTCAAAATCAACCTTCAATTCTTCACTGATACTTCCCAGAAAACAGGAGATCGAAAAGTTGACATCTTTAAAAGTACGATATACAACCATTGAAGGAGACCGAACTGTCATAATTCATAAACTCTTTCCAACAATAAATGAGCACAAACAATCAAAGAGACAAAGTACTATGCTAAAGCTCAGACACAAGAATGGATGTTTTTGGCAAGGAAGACAATAACAGGGATGAAAAAGAGGTTACCTGAGAGCAAAATCACGATGGGATTTTTGGGAAAATGGATCAGCCAAAAGAAGAAAACTTGGATTCACTCTTTGAACGACGACCTGTTACGCTCATAATACCGCCATGGATTAGCAAATAACAAGTCAATTGTCAATGAGAGTGGGCGTTGGTACAAGGAGTTGCAAGCAAAAGATGAGGTCGTCGGCGCACTTTAGCAACCACCGTCGGCGCACTTTAGCAACCACCGTGAGTCATGGGGTCCTACGTTGAATTATGTCATGGCCTACTACCATAATATAGATTATAACAGAGATCGAATATGTGATTATATCAAAATATCGTGTTACTTAATTTGTTAATCACTAACAACAGTTTTACTATGATAATCATATCTTAATTAAACGAAAGTAATAATATCTTAATTAAATGAAAATAAAAGTGGTCGTATATTATGATTTTTGAAATCAGTGAAGAAAAATAAATAAAATACAAACATAAGTGATCAATCGTATATATAACCTTAAATTATTTGATATTATTTTGATTCATATGCGGTACTAGGGGAAGAAACTAGTCCCGTGACATTATCACGTGTATACATTCAAATATCCAATTCCAAAAGACAAAGAGAAAATCAAATTTGGGACATAACAAGAACCGGATACATTATCTTGGCCAAAGCAAACGACAAGTTCCCCTGTTTTTGGCCGTATGGAAACAACTGATCATGTCCTAAACGATTGAGTGGTCTACTGTCGGTTAATAAAATATTGAAAATGTTAATTTCAATATTCTTATAAAAGTTATCCTTCACCTTTTTAATATTCTAATATAATTATAAGATAATATTTATATATATTTAAATCATTTTAAAAATAATATTTAGAGACAATAGTTATCAAAATATTGGTATAAAAGTAAAAATTAAAACTAAATATACGAAAAAAATTAAAACATTCTAATGAGAATGACGACCAACATCAAAACCTAATAACTTTCATAAAAACGTTGTCTCTACCAAATGAGACGATTGACGAAATGATAGAGGAGTGCATAGCGAACCAAATAATATGGTAGGCTGCTTCGCTATACAATCTGATTACATCGGCCAAAAACCTTTTACCAAAAGAATGAATCTGACTATACGTGACCACCGACTAACCAATCAAAAAAATAAATGTCGTTATTATTTTTATACAAGAACCAAAATAACCACAAAGATTACACAATCTAAATATTTTACTCCAAACGTCGACTGAGAAAGGGCATTCAAAAAAGAGGAGGCCCTGAGATTCAGCAGCCTCGTCGCATAACATACACCAATCATTCACCCGCAGCCTCATCTTTAGCAACCGATCTCTAGTCGTCAACCTGTTGAGATCAAGTGTGTGTATATATAAAAAAGTTAAATTTAAGGGTAAAGTCCACAAATGGTCCCTTAACTATAGGATACTACTTTATTAAGTCCCTCGACTATTAAAAGTTATAAAATAATCCTCCGACTGTATAATGTTACTTTGTTGAGTACATCGATTATTCAAAGTTACGAAATGGTCATCGGACTATTCATGTTGAGCTGAAATTTAACACGTTGATCGTGATATGATAAAATTTGATCCCAGAATCTCAAACGACTATCATATCCCAATTATCATGTTAACGTCCAACTTAGACAATCACCAAATTTTTAAACGGAAAAGGACGAGTTTGAAACATAATGAATAGTCAGATGACCATTTTGTAACTTTAATAGTCGATGGTCTCAACAAAGCAACAATCTATAGTTATAGGATCATTTTGTAACTTTTAATAGTCGATGGACTTAATAAAGTAGTATCATATAGCCGGAAGACCATTTGCGTACTTTACCCTTAAATATTTGATGCTAACAAAACAAATTTAGTATCTGAACTTCTTAAATATTATCACCTCAAAGCCATGTCTTAAATGTCTGCTATTGAGCACAATTATTTATATGTGTAACATGGACAGCCTGACCATTTTTTAACCCAAGTCAAACCGATGAGCTGTGCCATCTAAGCTTCATTGATTTACAATATTATAAACCAACCGAATAAATTCTAATTATCAATCTGATCATATATTTTATGTTAACACGTAATAATTTAAAATAATATAAAAATAAAATGCTTTGCTTTGCTTTAATCTGATTAAAGCATAAGAGCAAGGACTAGTTTTATAATTAAAAAGAAGATGAAGGAGTGGAAGAGTAATCATGGAAGATACAGTCCATTGATCCTGTTCAAAGAATCCTTAAAGATCTCGAATCCCCAACTCCCATCCCATGTTGCTTTGGATGTGATTTTTTATTTTTCCTTTTCCCTAAAAGGAGAGCCATTGCCAACCATGACCCAACTCTTACTTTCTTGTAATAATAATTTTTAATGAATTTTTGGTCTAATTGCTTCTTTAGTCCATTTATGATGATAAGATTAGAGATTTAATTCATCTAATTTTGATTTGATTATAATTCCATCCCATGTTGCTTTGGATGTATTTTTTTTTTTTTCCTTTTTCCTAGAAGGAGATCCATTGCCAACCATGGCCCAACTCTTACTTTCTTGTAATAATGATTTTTAACGATTTTTTGGTTTAATTTTGCTTTAGTCCCTTTATGATGATAAGATTAGAGATTTAATTCATCTAATTTTGATTTTATTATAATTTAGATATTATAGTTTTGTAATGTTGTTAGTTGATCTAAGTTGTTAACTACTAACTTCAATAAAGTGATGGTGTAATTTGTTATGGTAAGAAATTATTCGAATTATTTTTATTAAGCTTTATTAAAATAAGGGTAGATTACGTATTTAGTACCTAAACTATCAGTTTTTGCCCGTTTTAGAATCTAAACTTTCAATTTTTCAAAACCATACATAAAGTTCAGTTTTTATTTCGTTTTAGTACCCATCGTTAAAAACTTTAGTTTTTGTTTCATTTTAGTACCCGTTCAAAATTTAACGTTAAGTTTTGAAAATTTTGAAAGTTTAGTACTAAAACAGATCAAAACTGATAGTTTAGATACTAAATGCGTAGTTTGCCCTTAAAATAACTCATAAACTATGTTATTTGTTAGTTTTAAGTATTTTGGTCAAATAAAGGTATATAGAAGAGTTTTAAGTATTATTGAGGGGGGAAACTCTTCTAGATGCCTTTATTTTATTTTATTGTTTTAATTTTGAGGAAAAAAATATAGGGTAAACTATGCATTTAGTATTAAACTATCGATTTGATCCGTTTTAGTATCTAAACTTTTAATTTTTTTAAAATCATACCTAAAGTTTAGTTTTTGTTTCATTTTAGTACCCCTATTAAAAAATTAACATTACATTTTGAAAGAAATTAAAAGTTTAGGTATTAAAACGTGTCAAAATTGATAGTTTAGGTACTAAGCGCGTTAAGTTTTTAACGGTAAAGTACTAAAATGAAACAAAAACTAGACTTTAAGTATGATTTTAGAAAAATTGAAAGTTTAGATACCAAAATGAATCAAAATTGATAGTTTAGGTATTAAACGTGTAATTTACCCAATATATATATATATATATATATATATATATATAAAAAAATAAAATTTTAGAATATGTATAGAAATATTAAAAAAATTGTCAGAACATAAAACCTAGATCTAATGAAATCCGTGAAATAAAAAGTGAACTATTTAACTAAATATGATTTTTTTTAATTTTATAAAACAGTAAAAAAATTGTTACTTACCCAATTTACACAGTGAAACCAACCCAATGAGTACAAATCATTTTAACCTCTAACAAGGCCATTTTTAATAATGCTTAGGGTTAAGTAAATAATAATGTTTTTATGTTATAAAGTAAAAGTTAGTGTGTGAGATATTCCATTATTCTAAAGCTTAGGTCTTTGAGAATTGAGAGTCCCAAGGCCAACTAATAATGGCATGGAAGAAAGAGATAAATAGACAGTCCATAAAATATTTTAGGACAAGGTCCTAAAATATCATTGTTCATGGTGAGACTTGGATATAGACCTGGCACCGATTATCTGAATCAATTTATTTAAACTTAGACTCAAAATAAATTTGGACATGATAATTTAAATTTGATTTGAAATTTAAAAAAATTGAATTGCATTAAAATCGACCCGAATTTCAGTCAAATTAAATGTAATCCGAATCGAAAGCAATCAAACTAAAAGTAACGTAAACCGAAATTAACTCAAATTTAATTTACCCAAACCCGATCTTTTTTATAAAAATATATAATAATTCTATATATACTTGATTTGATTTATACCCAACTCAACTTGAATTGACATGAAGATCTAAAGTTAACCCACACCGAAAATATCCGATTGGATATTGACCTGACCTAAAAATCAACCGATCCTATTTAATCCGATCCGAAATTAATCGATTCGATATTGACCTTACTGGAAACCCGAACTGATATGACTTACTATAAGCACGAGTAAAACTTAAACCCAAAATAACCCGACCTGACCTGGACCCTAACCCAGACACAAACCCAACTTACTATAGACCTAAATAAAATTGAAAATTGAAATGACCTGATCCGAGCAAACGTAACCCAAATTAAGTCTAAATCAAAATAACCCGAACTGTATCCGATCCGAATGACCCGTTTGAAACTCTGCTTGGTTATAGGATAAATAAATTGGTGTTCAAACTTGTTGGTCTAACTCTCTTGAGAATTTTAGAGTGATATATATAAGGGCAAACTATACATTTAGTATGTAAATTGTCACTTTTATTCCGTTTTAGTATCTAAACTTTTAATTTTTTTTCAAAATCATACCTAAAGTTTACTTTTGTTTTATTTTAGTATCCACCGTTAAAAATTTAGGTACTAAAAAAAACAAAAAGTTAACGACAGATGCTAAAATGAAATAAAAACTCAACTTTAGGTATGATTTCGTAAAAATTGAAAGTTTAGGTACTAAAACGTATTAAAAGTAAAACTTTAGGTACTAAATACCTAGTTTACCCTATATATAATTATAATCATTATTTAATAGATTAATAGTTTAATTTAAAATAATTATGTAGATCCTAGTAAACAGTGAATAAATTAAAAATCAGTAGGATTTAATCAATGTGATATGTATATATCACAGGGTGTTGGACACCGTTATAAATAGGATGGTAATAGGTCGGGTTGGGTGGCCCAAAAATTCGTCCCGACTCAAGAAGAAATGATTCTCCACCCGTGACCCGATTCGAGTCGACGAAATTAAGGTTTCACTTAATCCGACTCAAATATATGACTTAGAAACTCAATCCGACTCAAAATAATAAAAATTATATTTTTATTCAATAAAAACAGTGACTTAATTGAAAAAAAATTATATATAGAGGATATTATTGTAATTATCCCTAAATATAGATAAAATTATATATATTTTCGGGTCGGGTTGGATTTTTTTCACCATAAACCCGACCCGAACAATGCATAAAAAAAAATTCAACCCGATCCGACCTAAAAAATCTTACCCTATCAGGTCGGATCGAAACCTATCGAATTCATCTCATGATTTTCGTGACGATGGTTCATTTTATCTACTTATCCACCGAAGTATTCTATATAAAATCAATCAATCAAAAGATTAATATGATCTCATTTGTCACAATATTATTATCTTATTTCCAAATAATATGTCTTTGAAGGGAGAGAGAGAGAGAGACCAAGAGAATTTTATAAGGCACCAGTGGAAATGAACTAGATTTTAGCTTATTGACCAAACAAACCTCCATTAAAGATCTTGAGCTCTCTTCCCAAGGTTCATTTTTTTAATCAAAAGGGCAAATGCGATAAGACGAAAGAAAAAAAATGTATCATTTAATGGGGGTTGGCAGTGTCAGTAGATAGCTCAAATGGGTCTAATTATAATCTAAATATACAGATTAAAAACACTGGAAAACAAACTTTACCCAAAGTGATTTAAAGTTCTCTCTCTCTTTTTGAGTTTTGAAGGAAGGGAAGAGTGAAGAGAAGGGGGTGTTTTGCAATATTTTAACAGTAGCAGTGGCGGTGGTTAATGATCAAAGAGCTCTCTTTTTGATGCAAGCGTGGGTATAAATGCAAGCACATTTGCCATTACTCTCCTCTCTCACTCTGTCTTCAACAAAATAGACAAATTTCCATTGATTTCCTCTCTAAAGTAATAAAACTCTCTATTACTTTTCTTCTCTGGTTTTATTTGACTGTTTTATAGCAGAGTTGCTCTGTTGCTGAGCAAAGCTCAAATTCTATAAAAGCTTTAACTTTTATGTGTACGGGAGTATTGAAATAGAAGGCTTTGAATGAGAGAGCAGGCTGAGTACAGAAAGAAAAGTAAGCACAGAATCTGAAAATGGGTATCCTTCTCCCTCTTTTTCTTTTCTGGGTTTCTCTGCTACATTCTGACTAGGGTTTTGAATTTGAAGGATAACTTTATTTATTGTACTGAAACCAATGCTGTTCTTTTTCTTTTTGGATTAAATTGAGTGCTTGCTGTGGACTTTCAATTTTCCTTACAGCTTTTCCTGTATGTTCAAGCCTTTTCATTTGTGCAAGTTTGTGTACTTCCAATTCTCAGTTGCTGCTTTGGAAATGGAGCTGTTTTCAGCTATGTTTTTGGGGGGTTTCACTGATTGAGTTTCAGAAGTGGGGTTTTCTTGTATCCTAAGCTTTGTTGACCCCTTGTGAACTTAGTTTGAAGCTTGCTGGTGAAGTTATTGTGTACTAATATATTTAAAAAATATAGACAATTTTCCCATGTGATGTGTTTGTTGTTGTTCTTTGTATCTGTCTCTTTTCTGGTGTTTTATCTTTGGTTGTTGAACTTAGACTTGGTGCAATTAAGGGTACTTTTAGGTAGTGGTCAAATTTCCAAGGCTTTAGTTTCTGTTCATCAGCCTGACTTTGGACTATTGCCTAGGTGTTCAAACATAATTGTGGATAAAGACCTAGACTGAAATCTGCAATTGTGTCGAACAGGATGGATGTTGGCGAAAAGGATAAATTCGAGCTAGAAAAGAGAAATGAAAATGACATAAACTACAGGGATCTGGTATGTCATCAGCTTGGCACTTTGGTGGTGGTGGCAATCTCACAAGTACTCCCATGAGTTTAGTTCCTAGTGATAATCCCTTGGTTATCAGTTCTTCATCTTGTTCGGCTTCGATGGTAGATACGTTTTGTTCTAACCTTTGGGATCACCCTTCTAATTCACAAAGCTTTGTGTTTTGTGATATTAATGTGCAAAATGGTGCGAGCTCTTCAAATGCAACGGGAATTACAAAAGGCGGTCCAGCCCTATGAGTAGTAGTATCAGTAGACCATTTGATATGGGATGGAATGCAGCAAGTTCAATGTTGAAAGAGGGTATTTTTTACCGAATGTGACCCGAATTCTACCTCAGAGCCCATCTCAGTTGCCAGCCGACTCGGCTTTCATTGAGCGTGCTGCTAAGTTCTCTAGCTTTAATGGGGGGAATTTTAGTGATATGGTGAGCCCTTTTGGTATTCCCGAATCTATGGCTGTGTATAATAGGGGTGTGGGCCTGATGCAAGGGCCGCAAAATGTTTTTGCAATGGGAGGGTTGAAATCAGTATCTGGTGTGGAATCTCAGAAAAGTAAGTTGATTGCCACTGAAACTTGTGGAGATGCTTGTTTGAAAGCTGAAAGTAGGGCTACTCAAGAAAGTCCGCTCAAGAACGAAAGGAGAAGTGAAAGTCTCGTGCGGTCTAATGAAGAAGCAGGACAAGGAAATGGTGGCTCGGGTAATGAGTCTAATGAGGCCGAGTCTAGTGACGGTGTTGGTGGTCAAGATGAACCATCTACACTGCATAGTACAGGCTGTGGACCTTCAGCTAAAGGTGTTAGTTCTAAGAAAAGAAAAAGGAGCATACAGGTAAAACAATGTTTATCGATTCTTTCCCTAATCCACTATTTACTTTTCGTTTATACTCAGTTTTGACTGTTAAGTTTACGATAGGATGTTGAGACTGATCAAGCTAAGGGAAGCCAATCACCAGTCGAGGCTGCAGAGGATTGTGCTGAAAATCAACAGAGTGGAGACCAGAACCAATCTACAGTGATTAAGGCTACAACGAATCAGGGAAAACAAGGGTCTCAAGCTTCTGATCCACCAAAAGATGAATACATTCATGTCAGAGCTCGAAGAGGCCAGGCAACAAACAGCCACAGTCTTGCAGAAAGGGTAAAGTTTACATGGAACACTTGCTAAAGTTTATATTATTGAGATCATCCAATAGGAGCTAATCGGTTATAACTTCAGGTAAGAAGAGAAAAGATCAGTGAAAGGATGAAATTTCTGCAGACCTTGTACCTGGTTGCAGTAAGGTACGCTTTCTTGGATGGTATAGCTTAACGAATACAGTCAAATTAACTTAGCTGTGGTCAAAACAGCTAGTTTAGTTCAGTTTGTAAGGCTTTATCGGTTCTTGCAGGTTACAGGCAAGGCAGTGATGCTAGATGAAATCATTAACTATGTGCAGTCCCTTCAGCGGCAAGTTGAGGTATTGGAGCTGAATTCGCAACAGCTACCTTTGAATACTGTATAGATATAACCATATGTTACCTTTCACAAGCTCTAATGTGTCACTTTATTCTTCTTTTTGCAGTTTCTATCAATGAAACTTGCAACGGTGAACCCACTGCTTGAATGTAATATAGAAGGGCTTCTTGCAAAAGATGTAAGCTGATTTGTGTAGATTTAGCTCTCACTCATGCCTATATGTATCTCTTCTAATCCATTAAATACGGATTATTCAGTCACGGGCTGGTCCATCAACTCTGGGGTTATCTCCGGACTTGTCTATGTGTTATACTCAGTTACATCCATCTCAGCCTGGACTTGTTCCGGGTGGCCTTCCTGTCATGGGGAATAATGCTGATTTTATGCGTAGAACGCTTGGTTCCCACTTCACACCAATGGCCGGAGGATTCAAGGAACCTAATCAGGTTTTACTTTTCTTCATTTTTCTTATAGTTCACCCTTTATATACGCTAGCTTTAGTGCAAGATGCGAATGACATGAAATGTTGTCTTCTTAACTTCATGAATGTATGAGGATTACAAAATTACTTCCTTGTCGATACATTTTGATTCTAGCTATCAAATGCATGGGAGGATGAGCTCCACAATGTCGTCCAAATGAACTACGGAGCCGGTGCTCCTTCCGACAGCCAAGAAGTAAATGGTATATTCTCTCTTTACTTAACAAACTCTGATGCTCGTGTCATAGGCTGAATATTCTCTGACCCTTGCTTTAATTTATCTATTTCTTTTGCAGGGTCTCAACCATCAGGCCATGCGAAAGTAGAACTTCGATCCTAAAGGGTTTATAGCTCTATTCTGGGCAAAGCTCATATTTGAAATATGATGTCGCCATTTTGTTCCCCTTTACTTATTGAATAGCTGTAGATGCTATTGACCGGGTTTTATAGCCTGGAATAGCAGTCACGTTCGATCGAAGCAAGTGCATCATGCTTCGTTAAATGTTTGTATAGATTGATGATATGATTTTTTGTGTGATGTAGGAGTTATGTTTTATCTTGTAATCTTTGATGGTGTCTTCTTGTAAATTACAGACAACAGTGAGATGTCAGTTGGTATATTTTTTGAGTATATTTCAATGCCATATAATGTTCTTCAATTTTCTCTCAACACACCAAATTTCATTGACTCGACCAAATGAATTCAATTTAAACACAAAACAAGTTTTGCTTTTCTTCGTTTTATATGGAGTAATAGCTAGTTGAGCTGCTCGGCATCCTGTTTAAGCGTCGTAAAATGCTCTCGGCGATCTGCCTCGTACTGCCATTCCCATGGTGAAAAGCACTAACCAACGAGGCAGGCAGCGACCTATCTTGTGAGATGTCCGAAGCTGACTTATTTCCACCTTTCACTAGGAATTTATCAATCATCCAAAAAGATTTTTGCCAGAGGCCTTCTTCTTTGTGCTCTCTCACTGCATTCAAGATATGTTGAATGGCATTCAATTCATTCAACAGGCTCACACTCTTGTCGACGTCGACATTCTCGTCCAACAAAGTACATATAGCTGCCATTGAAGCTTCAACTACCTCACTATTCTCATGATCCAGGCATGCCAACAGCCTTTCGACGGCCTTTGCATCGATCAAACAAAATGTGGTTTCTGAAGAACAAACGCCTCTATGAACTGGACATAGTAATGGTATCCCTATCCTTTTTGTTGAACTGGAAGATCGAAGTTTCGGCAGGTGGAACAATCTCGTAGACTTGGTTTTCTTCATTGTCGGTAGCTGCGATAGATTTATTGACTCTAACGAGAGATTCTCCAGTCCGATTGCTGATAATCTTTGAACTTCATCACTAGATGTCCTCATGAGCAGTTCGGTGAACACCGATGTGAGCCTGTGAGCTTTTGCCAGAGACAATATCTGTGGTTCATACAGTGTAGTTGTGAATCTAACAAGAATCCCAACTAGGCCCTCTAAGTAAACTGTTGCATGCCTGCTAGTTCTTATTCCACTTCTTTGGATTAAACCGATTTTTTGAAGGATTACGGGCACAACATTCTTGTGCAGAAGAGCAAGGTTGAGTGTTAGATTCTGCTGGGGGAGTTTTGCCAAAAATTTTGCTGAAACTGCCTGCTTCTCGGTAATGTGGTTCGTTTCCGCAGGGTCCTCAATCAAGCTCTCAGGCAGCCCCCTGGTTTTGCAGAGTCTCTCTGCTAGTGTGTTACCTATGTGCGGTGAAAGGGTAACGAGTAGCTTGATTGCTGCAACCCCGAGTTGTTCGTGTGGGTAGTTGATGAATTCGATGAGGGTGTAACTTGCTTCAGGCTCGTTCAGAGCCGAGAAAACCGTTGCCATCGAATCGGATGACTTTGTCAGGGATAAGAGAATTCTGATGAGATTGATGTTGAGCTCGTGAACTCTCGAGTTCTTAAGCATGCTGATAATGCTATAGACGACATAATCCGAACTTATCTTGTGTCCATGGGGATTTACTTGAATGCTGTAATGCTCAACCCCGGACTCCAGAATATTAGCAAGTATTGCTGCAGCTTCTTTCTTTGAGTTCATAGGTTCATTGTATATCCTACGAGTGAACATCTCTTCAACCATAATCTGGACGATACCGGCTTCGACAAGTATCGTTCCATTCGAATGGTGAGACGAGATTTGTGCCAAAGCTTTGAATGCAGCTTCTCTGACAATGGCGTTTCCACTTTGCACCATTTTAATGAGACTAGGAGCAGTCCTCTCAGCCACATAGGTTTTGCTGTCATTACCAAGAATGACTTCCCCTAAGTAGCTTGCCATTTCCATCTGCATCTCCTTGGAACCTGCATATTTACACATATCAGCATATTTCTCTTAAATTCATTAATCGGAAGAATGTCAATCATGAAGTTAGATTACCTTCTGTTAGATGATTCAGAAGAGGTTCCAAGAACCCGTACTCGGCCATCCGCTTTATGTTATCTCGAACTCTCTCCAGGTTCTTTAAAATTTCATCTGCTGTTTGGGAAGCAAAAGAATCAACCTGATGGTTGTATTTGATTCTGATCAGAATCAAAATTGCTCCGGTTGCCGACCCGATTTTTTCGCCTAAAGCTCGACATCTTGAAAGCTCAAGTAAGAAAAGCAATGATGCATAACGAACTGGCTGGTGGCTACTTGATAACAACTCAACTAGTGTTGACATATCCATTGTATCAGCGATCATTTCCTGAACAAAACATCAAGAAAACGGTGCAATAGTTAAGCCATAGTAAAAATTCACCAGTTTTATGTTCTTTTCGTGTTCGTAAGTATGCAAACCTTTCCTTCGTCATCGTCCTCGGCCAATTTTCGTAATAGGTCCAGAGCTTCACATCTGACATCTTTATCTTTGTATCCAAGTAACTTATTAAGCGATGGCAATATTCCAGCAGTAAGTACTTGCACCTTACTGTACTGTTTCCTTTTGCATATATGTTGCAGGTCCCGTATTGCCTCTAGTATCATACTATTCGAACTATCCAAAGATAATGCCGCACGAGCAACCTTGATCCTCGCAACTTCGTTCCGATCCTTCCATTGCTCTATCGTGGTCTTTAAAGCAACATTGGTGCTTAAAACCCTGCTTGTGAGCTTCGTCCCTGTGGTTGGACATTTTATATCTTCTAGATGACTAAAAGTTTTGAACCACTCCGATATCGCCTTCCTCTCGTAGGTCACTCCACTCTCAATGGTAACTGGATCATCCATAATCTGCTTAGTTAATGGACAGAAGAAAGTGTCATACATAGGTTCGATATAATGAGCTACCTTTGGCAACATTGTCAAGGATTTGTTTATACTCTCATACAGTCTTCTAGGACTTGAAATTTTAAGAAAATCATTTAGCAAAGGCATGTTCAAAGCTCGAGAACTTTCGGAGCCAGTGGAGACTTCAACGTCAACGGAGTAAAGATCCGAATCTATTGGAATTTGTTGTGGCATCTGAGAACTTTCTATTCCCATTTTTGATTTCTTAGGATGTTTTGTTGCAGAATACATCTTTGGTTCGAGCTCTTTGGTTTGTAATTCTTGATGCTGCTCAACTTGGAAATGGACATTCTGCATTTCCTCTGAAAGAGACCAGACTATAGGCATTTGTTGTGGCATTTGAGAACTTTCTATTGCCATTTTTGATTTCTTAAGCTGCTCTGTTGCAAAAGACATCTTCGGTTCCAGCTCTTCGACTCTTAATTCTCGAGGTTGCTTAACTTCAAAACGGACATTTTGCATTTCCTCCGAGAGAGACCGGACTGCAGTTTCCGCATACTCCTCGCCTCCGAATGTTGCAGATGGTATCAAGCACAGGCATTCACCTATGTCTTTTATCACCCCTTCTAGCTTGGCTATGATACTTCCCTGGTTGGTTCTCTTTATGGCATTCTCCCACAAGATCTTTTGCCAGATTGACATTCTGGGAAATGGATTGTAGAATCTCCCTTGCATTTTTCGGGCGGTTTTCGGTACGCTTTAATTCCATTATCGCCGGAAAAACTCGATAAAGGTAACATCCAACTTCAAGAAAGCTTTCCTGCTCTATGTCTATACATTCTAATGATTCTGTTACTGCTGAAATATCTGCCAACAAGGATTCTAAAAGACCAGCAAAGGCGATGTTGTCTTTCTGGAAAACGAAAAAAAGATCGAATTCGAGACGTAAGTACTTTCTGTTTCTTGTAATTCAGATAAACAAGGCCAATATGAAAATTCCAGGATACAATCAAGCATTGTTCATGACCTAGACTATGGTTTCACTTCACATATTTATACATGTTTCGACGACGACGAGCTAGCCCATCTTATCCGGACTCGAGTATCGAATACAGTACGTATTGTACGATAACTATACTTGAATTTTCTTAAGTTCTTCATATATTCTAAAGACTATACATCAATAAATGCATCCAATACAAAAGAATGGAAGAGTGGTACAGAGAGATGAAGATTTTATAAAGCTCGTACCGACATCGTCGAACCGGAGCCGAAACCCTCCGAGGATTCTCCTGGTATTCAACAGAGTTTCAGAATCTCAAAAGACTTGAGTTGGGGATAACAAGATGTTTCAAGAAATAAAAGTAGGTCATTGAATCAGTCTCTTGTCCATGGTAGTTCAGCATCCTGTTCACTTTCATCATACTGAAAGTGGCCGATTTTAATTTCCTGATAAGAAAAGTCAATAACACTATTGATTATAATACACAAATTGTGTATGTATGTATATGTATTGACATGCATATACATACATGAATATGAGATAAAAAAAAAGTTGTTTGACAAAGGGTCATTTTATAATATTAATAATTCTAAATTCATCTCTTTTAGGGATTTCACTTTATATATTGACCTATAGGAGTTGTTAACTTGTGATTTTGGGGAAATGAAACCTTGGTTGATTTAATTAAAGATATTGGTCCACTAGTTGAGATGACGAGACTTTGGCCTTTGACTTTCGATATATATTATGTGAGAATAAATTACATAGTATGTTTAATTGACATTAATACTAGATTGGTGGTAGTTGGATGGTTACATCTTTGTTTATATATATATAATTATCGATATTTAATATATTGATCGACTAATTCAGATAGGGAACTGGAGAGGAAACGTGAACCTCCCAAACCAGTTTACTCCATTTGCAATCATCAGAGTTCGAGCCCCTAAAGAGAGCTAGAGTCTCATCCCACTAGACCAACTGGTTGTTAGTTGTCACATCTTTGCTTTGTAACATATTGGAGCATACTACATCTATATACATATAGTATGATTTAGGTTTTTCTCATGTTACTAAGAGTAGATTGTGAGTGTTGATCGAATTGATTAGGTCATGTAAAAATAAAGTAGGGAAAGAGAACCTCTCTCGACTTGTGAGTGTTGGTCTACTTGATTAGGGTATAAATGAACAAAAGTTCAATGAACTGTTCGGAACTGTTTGTATAATAAACATGTATGAACAAAATTTTTATGTTCATTTATTAATGTAAATAAACGAGTATGAACAAAATTTGTATGTTCAATAGACTGGTAGTTTATGTTCATTTATTAAGCTACATAAACGAGTATTAACAAAATTTGTATGTTCATTTAATAAACAAATGAACACAGAAAAAGTGTGTTCGTTTCGTTTATGTTTATGAACAAGCTCGTTTAGAAGCTTGTTTATTTTTTTGTATTTTAAATATTAGTGAATATATATACTAAATTGAATAAATGATGAAATTTGAGTTTAACTATGAATCCTAAGAAGTTTAAGCACTAGTTGTGTAGTTTTACCATTTTCCCTATTATAACACAAAAGAAAAACCTTTTCCCAGCTCTCTTTTTCCTTTTATTCTAAATCAACATGTTCGCGAAAGCTAAACAAATATATTTACAAATGATAAACGAATGCTAAACGAACATATTCGCAAATGATAATTGAATATTAAATGAACATGTTCACAAACGTTAAACGCTAAATGAATGTTCATAAATGTTAAACGAACATGTTTACGAACATTTAAACGAATACGAACACTTTCAAAAAAAAAAGTGAACTCGAACAAGATACTAAAAAATTAAACGAACATGAACACTATAAAAAATAAACAAATGAATACGAACACAACATTATTCGTTTAAATTCGGTTCATTTACACCCCTATACTTGACACTTATTATAACAATAAACGGTTTATTTTGCTGTGATCTTCTCTTGAATTCTTAAAACTTCTATCACTCGATCTATGAAGGGAAAGAGAACCCCTCTTGGCAGTGCTGCGGTGGAACCGGAGGCTCGGGAAGTCGGAATAGATGGTTACAATGGGCCTGAGACCAAGGAAGTAGTCACCTACAATGGGCCAAGTCTTAACCAGTTGGGTTTTGTTCTTTGTATTATAACCACCATGGATGGATCATACAGCATAATTAGCCCTACTATCACATGCTACGGACCTGGTGGGGGGGAACAGTCGATAGAAACAAGATTTAAGTAATTGTCTTATGTTTTCGATGCATACGAAGAAGAATTGTCGTCAATAGAAACAAGATTAACTGGCTATATCACCTAGAAGTAATCAAATTTGTCACAGTATATTGCACATTTCAATATGTCTAACTGTATTATTTCTTCTTCTCCAAATACGGTTTCGTACAATATTTTGTGGTGGCCATGTGGCGGAACATGCTATTCCACATGTTTCAAGGTACGTGTGGAACTATGTTTGCCGGATTTAGACCCACTGAATCATTCAAATGGTGTTGGAACATGAGCTTCAGCTTCACTGCTTTTCATGCATGGGTGTCAAGTAAGAGGTTGAGGGATTATTGTTATTTTTTGAAGTTTCGGGTGAATAACAGTTAAAACAACTGAAAATTGTTTTAAAAAAAAAGTTCGAGTAATGGGGGCATGGGAATGGGGAATAGTAGCCAACTGATTTGGGAAATCAAGATCGAAACCTTATATATATATATATGCGCAGCAAACAAAAATAAAAACTCTAATATTTAGGGTCAGTGCCCGTTTTGATGTTTTCGTTTTGTTAACGTCAGTGGACGTGTACTTTGTTCTTTGTTAAGAGTACTCTTTTCCTTCAATTAAGTTTAGGAGGTTTTTAACGAGACTTTAATATAAGTTTGTTTAATTAATAAAATTCATCTTGAGAAAAAAAAACCCTAATATTTCTCGTTGAATGCATGGCGGCAGACAGGAGCAGAACACACGTACCTTGCATTCTACGTTATCTAGCGCACCACCTCTAACACTATGCAGCAGCTTCATAGACCACTCTTTCAAATCCCCTTGCTCGTCTTGGACCTTGAAACAAGTATTTCAATTTATTACAAATTCTAAAAAGCATTGAGATTCCCATCTAGTTTTCAACTTCAATCTCGTTGACACAAGTGGGTGATATATCTGGAAGGTCCAAGTAATGTGTATATATATATATATATATAGTGAAAACCATAGTTCTAAGCTAAGAGCTTTGACTTGGGTTTTTGTTACATAGGTGCTGATATCTATATTTGACCTAATTCCACCTTTAAAACCTAAATTTGTTTCTGGTTTTTCATTCCCAGAAAGAAAAAATGGCTGCTGAGAGGGTCATAACATTCCTCTTCATTTTAGTTCTACTTTATTCTGCATTGATCTCCTTTGCACAAGACAATCAAGGTAACATAACACCATTATCAAATTTTTTTCCATCTGAGTATTTAATGCATGTTACCCTATAGTTTTAGGGTTTCTAAAGTTAAAGAACTTGATTTTCTCTTTATTGTTCCCAGGTTCAGACCATAACACAGTTCCAACGGAAAGGTAATATAAACTGATAACAATTATAATGATTTATAACTATTGAATGTTGCTTATGTCTGAAAAAGAAAAATATGGGTTTGAGCAGGAACTAGTGAATGGTGCAGGTGAAGTTGCTGCAAACAAGAACTGGGTAACTGGAGGGAGAAAATTAATGGTGCAAATGAAGACGGTGAAGGATGTGAAGATGAGTGCTGTTAACATTTCTGATGAGGCCAAGGATCATCAGTCAAGTTTCGAGACTTTGAATGCTGATTATCATGCACCAAGGCACCATCCTCCTAAGAATAACTAATTAGCCAATAATATATATATATATCAGTTTTCTTCAATAAAGAAGGTTTAAATTAAGAATAGTTTTGAGAATGTTTTGTTAAGATACAGTTCTGGTCTTCCCTTATATCCATGAATGTTAAACATATTAACATAATATCATCTTTTATCTTAAAGATGGGATGAGCTTTTAGTCCATGAATTTGGTAATATTTCTCCTTTTGATGGCACACACTTGTAGTACCATACCATCAGAAATAACGAATTGAAAAAAAAATGTTTTCTCAAGTACTATATGGAATTGCATGGGACGACAGTCATTTTAATAAAAGTTTTCTGATTTTAATGACTAAACTGTAAATACTCTAAAAATTCAGTGACTGTTAGTGAAGTTTACCCTTTTATTTTTATTCATATGGCATGTTCTGACCATTCAAAGAAAACTTCACATACCAACGTTTTTCAATTATCATCTCTTGCACAAACCAGAAGAATCCATGACGAACAAAGCACAAAATTCATCTCAAAAGCAATATTATTTATCAAACAAGGTCCATGAGGAGATGATTCAAGTGAAAGAACAAAATCCAAAGGGCTTAAAGAAGATATAAAACCAATTCCTACTCTGCTCACCCCCTTAGCTTAAAAGAAGCCAAATAATATTTACACCACACAACATTCCCAGAATCTTTCCCAACTAATCCTTCATCCCAACCGCAAACAAATCCTAAAACTACCTGGTATCAATATTCGGATATCTCGATGTCAAAACTGGCACGAAGTACCGAGCCTCGGTATCTGCTTCTGGCCTGAAGTAACGGATTTTCGTTTCTCGAATGCCGGGTGGAGCAACTCTTGGAACTTATCCAAGAAAAAGGTCCACTCCTCCTCGTTCATGTCGGCTAGCGTCACGAAGCTCGCACTTCCTGGAAGCTGCTCATTTGCACTCCTGTGGCCAGACGAGTTAGTGAGATAACCATTTTCTTGTTTTGTTTCAGAGGGTTTTGAATATTTCTGGCTCTTGTCACCTAAGCTGGTATTTTTTAGAGACATTGAAAGCTTCGAAATGGATGGGATCGTCTCGCCGGCTTTGAAAGCGGATAAACACTGCTGCTCTGCTTCCTCTTCACTTTCCTCCTCGTCTTCCTCAAAGCATTTGTCTAACCTTGAAAGTGGGAAATGGTGATTCACAAATCCATTTCCCAAATAGAATGGTGCTTTAGTCATAAAATCATCTGTACCCATTTTCAGGTTTACGTCTAACTCCAGGTCCTCAAAGTCGATATCAAATTGGAATTGAGCATCTCGCACATTTGACTTGGGAGATGACAGTTCCATTTCTGCAATCAACCTCCTTGCTTCAAGACAAACAACTTCAATCTCACTAGGTTCCTCTTCTCCAGTCCGGAATTCTCGACTCATCATTTCGCCGATCTCTGCGAGACAGAGACCAAGTGCTGCAGCTTCCTTGAGGAAAATTGTGCACAGTACCAGAACACGTAGGCAAGCCTCCCTGTCATGGGGAGTTCCCTTCGTAGTATCTCGCAATCCTTAATAGGATCAAGGTTTTGTATATACTCAAGTTCATCCTCAGAAAAAGGAATCGAGGCCTGAGGCCAATGAATCCACTCAAAATACGGATCCTCCAAAGTTTCAGGCAAGCAAAGACCATGATCAATGGGAATGAATTCCATTTGACCAAACCTTCCAATGCAATCAACCTTACACACTAAAATATTTCCGGCATGCCTATCCGTGTTAAAAATCCTTATATCGAGTATCCCTATGTGGTGCACAGAAGAAACAGGGAAGCTTGAGGTTCCATGATCACTACATCAAAATCATGCTGCACAAATTGTTGGAATGACGCAATCTTGCTAACCAGACTCTTCTTGTCAGGCCTATTTCCGTTCACACCATCATTTACATTGAAGACCGAGTGCGTAATCTTCACCAGCACTGTGGCGGCACATTGGAAAAGTGACCATGGTCGAGAAGGTCAGCCACAACTTCTCTGACACCTGTCTCTCCTACACGAACCGAGCGTTTCAAACCTGGTTGACCAAGGGCTTTCCCAGCAAAGCCTTTTGGATTGTTTGGTGCAAAAGGTTCTTCATCTGTCGGCTTCACAATCGCAACACTCTCACCTCTAGGGTTCCTAAAGTAGTAGGCACCCCCGAGACCACTATGAACCGGAATCGGATCAACACCCATCTTAATTGCCTTAAAAATATCCTTCACCACAACTTTTAATATATTAAAGCTATCAGAATGTCCCAGTATCTCAATAGGACCGCTTCTATCTCTCTGCTGAAGATCCTTTCCAATAGGCGAAAGACAGGGTAGAGGAGCTTCTGTGTAGGCAGTTCCTTGTTAGGAGAAGCGGAGTATCCGAACGGCACTAAGATCATTTTTCAACTCCATATCCCCGAAAGTCAGCAAGCTTTGCTCAATAGGGAAATTAAGTGCAACTTGCAACCTTTTTTTAACAGTATGAGCACTGTCACTGTGATCCAACTCCATACCCAACACACTACCCTTCTCTGTTTGCACAAAAACCCGTCTCCTTCCGACAGGTTGTTTACCTTCCATTCCATTCTTCTGAGGATATTCCCCTCTAAGAGGACTTTTAAACACTGCCAATGCAATCTGAGTTCTCCGAGACATAAATCGTCGAGAAAGACCAATCACAGGTTCCGAGGCAGCCTGAGGCAGAGGTGATACTGGGAGGGAGATTCGTCTTCCCCTCCAAGAAAACCCCAAACTGGGAATCCAATAGCAAATGAACAAGAAAAAACTCCAAATTCACCAACAATCATCAATCAATAAAACCAAAACCCCAACCCAAAACCTAAAATTAGAAACAATATAATACAAGTGACAGAACCAGCAGACCGAAATGAAGATATATCTTATACTACATCAAATAAGCCATCTTTAAGTGGAAATCCCCAAAAAAAAAAACCTGCAAAAACACAAGAACCAAGATTTGAATAAAAATCCTGAATTTGATTTAATCCAATAAAAGAATTACTATCAATATATACATCATATATCACGTAAATCGTTAGAACGTAGACAAATTAGTGTAAAGCTAGCTAAGTAAAGTAACAGTTACTAGAATCAATGCATTCATGACATGACATCCAGAAAAACAGAGTGAAATCAATTCAATTCTTCAATATTCAAGGAATCTAAGAAAGCTGCTAATATGAATATTAGCTTAAAAAGCAATCAGATTAGCAACCGAACCAAGGGAATTTAAGATTTTCAATCAATTCAACAAATATACATAAAACAATAAGAAATCTCTAGACATTGAATCTTTCAACGTTCCATTTTACAATAAAACACTGACATTCAAGCTCTAAAAGCACCCAGAAAAAAGAAAAGAAAAGGAAAATTAGCTTACCAGATGTTAGGATCCGGATAAAGGGTACAAAGAAATCTCGATTATCTGCTATCTGATTAAATTTGAACTTTCCCCAACAAAAATTTAAAAAAAGAAGAGAGAAATCCAGGAAATGATTTTAGAATCGGAATAGATGCGATGAATAAAGAGAAGCAATAAGGGCGAGTGCAAAAATAGCCCCAATGTTTACTAAAATAGTCATTTTGGTCCCTATTCTGTTTCTTTTTTAGCATTTTGACCCTAACATTTTGCTTCGGGAAAAAACTCTCTCTATAGATGAAAATCATTAGTTAACACATGATTAACACTAAAAAAAATGAGTCTTTTTAACCTAAAATGAGAAGTTGAGGGTTAATATGCCCTAGAAAAAAAGAGAGAATAAGAGATAAAATGATCATTTTGTCAAATGTTAGGGGTTTGTTTGCGCTAAAATAAAATATTGGGGGTCCAAAATGCTATAAAATGTAGAATAGGGGGCAAAATGACTATTTCTATAAACATTAGAGGCTAATTTTGACATTATACATTTATTATTAGGCTTAATACCAAAATAAGTGCTCAAACTATACCTCTTTTCCCAAATAGTTGCCTAAACTATTTTTTGACTCATAACGATACAAACGTTACCCATTTAGGTGCCCAACCGTCAACGTTGTTAATTCCTCCGTTAAATGACACTTGTCACAACCTAGTAATTTTAAAAATTTTATTTATATTTAAAAAATTAAAATTATATATTAAAAAAAAGAAAACACAAATTTTAAAATAAACTCAAAAGTTTGAAAGTCTTCATTTCAACCCCTAAACCCATATCGGCCGCCACCTTTTACCGTCGACGAAGCTCCACCCGACCTCCCTCCCCTCGAATACCAAAACCCCCATGAAATTGTGACCGACGGAAGACGAATCAATGTTTTACATCTCGCGAATCCTAGGATAAAAATCGCGATCCCACACGATTTCGACGTCCAATCGACGAAAACTATGATGACGTATGAGTAGGAGGATGGTAGAGACTATGTCAGTGGCAGTGGTCGTGGCCGGAAAAGGCAGCGGCAATGGATTAAGGTTAGGATATGAGAATTTGGGGTTGTTTTATAATATAAGAAGTTAGTTTTTTTGTAAATATTTTTAATATTTTTTAAAAAAAATTTCAAAATACCAAATTGTTACACATGTCACTTAACGGATGAAATTAACGCCATTGACGACCTAGGCAACTAAATGGGTAACTTTTGTAATGTTAGACACTAGATGAGTCAAAAAATAGTTTAGGTACTTATTTGGAAAATTTGTAATGGCAACCATGAGAAAATTTGTAATGTTAAAGGATGATGAAGGAGAGAGCTTGTTCTTTCTTTTACCTTGTATCATTCAAGTATCCCCCATGAGAAAATTTAGGAACAATAAGTGTGACATTCAAATATCTTGCAATGGCAACCATTTCAGAAACCTGTGGGAAGAAATATCATGTTAAAGGGGTAGCTAAATTCACTATCATGAACCCTAAACAATGTTGTATTTACTCACCCCAAGTCGCTTTTGATTCAATCCTCCATTAGGTGAAATAATTAGATATCCATTGCTTTTATAAACCCCTGAAAGTGGCCATTTAGAACAAAAAGAACACAAACAGGACATGGAATGAGGAAGAACAGGTAGAACTCACTTTGAGGTGGGAAAGAATCTGGGAAATAAAATGCAGATTTTGGCACCATGATTCCATCATCAAGTGTTGCCGACTGCATGGTGCAGAACCAAAGAATCAGTAGCATGGTTGAGATCACAAGTATCCAGAACTTGATGCAACCCAATGAAGATGGTTGATTTGCTGCTACAATCTTCATCTTTTCAGCTTAGAATAGTGAAGAAAGAAGAAACAGTTCTTATAACATTAACAATAAATCTATATAAATATATATATATGTTTGTGAAGTGTGAAAGAATTGATCAACGAAACATGGGACACATGTTGTGTAAGAGAGTTACCTTTAGTCACTTTGGAATGTGATGTTGATATGTTGTCTATGCAATTTCATTAAAAAAAATTTACAAAAGTTAATTTTATTAAATTTCTTCATTTTCAGCTCTAAACATGTGATGATATATTGAGAGAATAGACAATTACATAATTTAAAAATATTAGTCTTAAAATTATTGTGTTAGTATTGCATTTTATATCGTATTTAAGTTGTTTAATTTAATTTTTGAGATTTTTTAGGTATAATTATTGGTGTTCGATATATTACGATTAATCCGAATCGGATATTATAGAAGCGAGGGCGACCTTCCAACCCAATTTACTCAATTCACAATGTCAAGATTCCAACCCCTTTGTATATGATTTTCGAGATACATACAAATGTACGTCTACTTCTTTCCCAAACCTTTTTGTTTACCTTTTATAGAAATCGTGGTCTTTTATGCTTCTCTTTAATAATCTAAGTAAAGATTAATCGTATCGAATTTGCATAAATAAAAAAGGAAAAGGAAAATCCCAACATGTACAAGATAAATGTAATTTGATTTTACTTGCATACACAGTTGCATAATTAATAAACATGTAACAAATTTTGGTTTATATATATATATATATATATTCATGGTTCAGCTTCTGCATCAGTTTCTTGGAGCTGATCATCAGAAACTTGTGGATGATGATCAACTCTTGCCAATCATTCTTCTGGGTTTGTGTAAAAGTAATCTTCTTCCTTGGGCTTACCGGGAACCACCAATCTTTTTGCAGGGTCATCCGCGATCCCTTTCATTGAATCGTCCTTCCCTTCCCTTGTCATCATCAAATCCTTAGACTCACATTGCTTCGGAATTCCCTTGTTAGACTCATTTTCTTCGAGAGACAAGGGAACATCTTGCATACGTGTATCAGTGTCCTGTTTCTTGTTAGTCACACTCATTGTCGATATCTTTCCCAGAACGATTATCTTCAGGAGGCAAGGAAACGTATTGCAAGGGCATATCGATCTCCGACCTCTCTTTCATCAGTTTACGATCTCGATCTTTTACAGGATTGCAGAAAGTAGCAGACACTCTTCTCATCCACACCACTGTCGAACAAGATCTTATCTTGTGTCGGAACTCCCTCGTCAATACAAATGTCCTTGACAAAACTATATGCACTCTCTTTATAACAAACTACCAATTCAGGCAATTGACATTCCGTTACACTTTTGTCCAAATAGAAAACCGAGTCCTGAAAACAATCTGTATTCTTCGAAGAATGAAAGTTCGTCACATCGATGTCACAGAATCTCCGACCTCCTTTTCATTACCATTGGCAAAATCATGAACGCTGTTACAGAAATCGAGTTCCGGTGCTGTCAATGCATCTAGTGCATTCTCCGGATATCTCGAGAAATCTGAATCCTGATTACCTCCCTTTATATCATGCACGACTCCGCTCTGATTTTCCTTCAAAATTTCATCTGTGCTCAGTCCGGTGGAATCCAAAGGCTTGTCTTTGTTCTCGAAAGATTTAGAGTCGGCCACGAAGGAATAAGGCTTCGAGACACTACATCCTGCGGTTGAAATGCAAATCACTTGTTCATTATCTGCAAGCACATAAAACATATCTGGTAAACACCACATTCTTCATATATAAATCTCTAAATATAGTTGGCAGAGATGACGGAGGAAAATAGAAGTGTTGTTATTACCAAGTTTCATGTTTTATCATTCGTCCGCCTCGGATTACGATATCTTCACATACGGAATTCGAGACGAACTCTGCAGACGAAATGCAGGACAGGTTAGGTCAGCAATGAACTCGAAACTGAAACAGCTACCAGCAGACATTAAACATGAAATTGTTCAAACGCTAGGACAAAGCAGTTCATATGATCAACCGGAACCACCGTGTAACCAATGTTCGGCGAAAGCACTCGAGAAGATAAATATCGTCTTCCTCCATGATTGCTTTCAAACATTTTTACAAACACGGAAATACATGAAAATCAAACAAGGCAACCTTAACCCCAGAGATTGCTCCATGATCAAAGGACCTTTCATTTCACCATGGGGAATCTTACTTGTATCAGTCCCCAACATACAAAAAGAGGATAACAAAGCTTATAACTTTTTCAACAAAAGCTGCCATCTGTTCTGTTTATACCTTTAACTAGATCTAATCCATTGCAATTATTAATAAGAAAACCCCAGATTGGTTAAACTCAAATGCAGTAAAAAGCAGAAGGATATAATAATATCAAAGATCTGATAACAGATTCAAGCAAACACAAAAGAAACAAAAAGATGATAGTTTCTGTACCTTAATTTCTTCTCTGTGATTCAAAAACAAGTACTTTCATCAACCTTCACTGCAAAAACCAAGAAGATGGAAGGAATTAAGAAGCTTTTTGAATGAAGGAGAGAAGATGAAGAAGGATTTGGGATAAGTTTTTAAAGGTTGTTCTTTCAAACAATAGAAGCAGCTGTAGAAAGTGGAAAGATTGAGTTGATAAATAAGAGAGAAGCGGGATATGTAAATATATGTTATTAATGGCTAATCAAACCAAACAAATTCTCCATTTTTATTATTTTTTTATATTGGTTTATGGTTTTGGGTTTAGAGACTCCCACGTCACTCCTTCACTTTCCCAGAGAGGAAAAAAAGGACCCAGATTTTCTTTCCAACCAAACAGCAACATCAAGAAATACAGGTAAAAAGAAACCACCTTTCCCCTTTTGACTTTGATTTTGGAACCTGACAAAGATGATGGAGAATCTGAGCTCTTTTAAAGTTAAAATGGTAATGCTTATACTGTTTTTTCGCCGGAGAAACTGGTTTTAGTTAAAATTTAAAACGGCAGAGGGAGGAATATTATTGACGGAGGGGAGCTTAAACTGTAGATACGAATACATTGACGATGAAGAAGATGACGAACACGTGTCGCTTTGTTAGGCACCCACCTTCATCATCTCCACTTTTTTCGGGTCAAACTCCGATAGATATCCTCGACAATGGTTTTTACTGTAGAAAGTTGAAACCCATGGATCAGCCGTTGTATTGTGTTTAATAATATTTTCGTTGACTTCTTGATAGTATGGGTAAACTACCGGAATGATCACTTATCTTTTATTATATTTGTGCAATTTTGACTCACAACTTTCAAAAAACTTAAGTTTTGATAACTTAAATTATTGTTTTATTAAATTTTGATCACTGAGACGTTGAATATCATTAGTTTAATAATATAAAATATTAATAAAGTAATTTAACTTTTAATTCATAGATTTAAGTAAAATACTAAATATGTGTCGTTTTGTAATTTCAAAATAGTTTAGGAACAAAAATTGAATG
Organism: Hibiscus syriacus; assembly: GCF_006381635.1. NCBI lineage: Eukaryota > Viridiplantae > Streptophyta > Magnoliopsida > Malvales > Malvaceae > Hibiscus > Hibiscus syriacus. The sequence goes on from NW_024063181.1 coordinate 95,308, forward strand.
TAAACTAAGGGATTGTTTGTTTACTTCAGAATGATTAAGCGCTGAATGATTCAAATGCTGAACGATTCAGAGACTCTGTATGAATTAGCTCTGAATGTGACGTGCTGTTTGATAATGGCTCTGAATCATTCAGAATGTACTTCTGTGCTGAATCATTCAACACTGTTTTGCTAAATCAGTCAGCACTGAATTATTAAGAGGTGCGAAACAAACGCTCTGAATGTTGAATGGTTCCATTAAGAGGCAAACAAACAGCCCCTAAGATATAGTTTTTACAAGATTCGAATTCTAAATATAATGTAAATCAAATTTAAATTCAACATAATTTTTTATTACAAAACCAACAAAAGAAGGAAAAAGAAGGAAATTTAGTTAATATGATATTTAACATTCTATTCTATTAAAAATCAACATTTAATTATTTAAGTTTCTCAAAACATATTTTTATTAATTTAAGGTGATTATAACGTAATATTTGTTCTAAAGATTCTCAATGATAGTTTATACCCTTGCATTTTATGGTGTTCGAATCTGAGACTTTCAAGAATAACGAACATTCTTTTTAACTACTTAAGTAACTTTGTTCGTGCTACATTTTTTTTATATAACCATCGGTATCTGATCTATTGATCTACCAATTTACTCCATGCGCAATAGCTAGAGTTTGAGGGACATCCATCTATTTATTTTGTATGTAAAATTGACGATTTCAGTATTATTTTCTCATAAAAAAATTCTTTTAAATGGAAAAATATAAGTGGGTTTCACTTACCAATTCTAGGCATACAAAATTTAGAAGGATTTGTGTCTTCTTAGGGTATTCGGTGGCAATATATAGAGTTTAAGGAATATAAATAATACTTTATAAAATGATGAAAAAAGTTAAAATAAAATAGAAAGAGAAATTATATTTGAAGTTTAATTTTTAAAATAGGTAATTTAGAGTTTTCAAACAAAAGTAATTTAGATAATACAAATTAGAAACAATAAGAACTAAAATCCTTTTTAAGTAAAATAAAATAAAATTAAAAATTAAAAAATAAGTCAAGCCTTTAAATTTAAAAAATAAAAATAAAAAAGTTAAATTTAACATATACTCATTTTAGTTTCAAATTTAAAATTAAAAACACGATTATTCTAATTAAAAATTCTAAAGCTATTCACTCATATTTTAAGGTGTAGTAGGTATCCTATTTAGACTTAATTAACCCTTTTTTTTATTAAACTAAGATGATTACAAAATAATATATATATATATATATTTTAAATAGTATCAATTATTTAACAATAAACGCTCAATCATCCTGCTACAATATTTGATGTTTAAACTCGTGATCTCTAAAAACAATAACTTTAACCACTAAAATAAGTTAATTCGTGCAATTAACCCTTTTTAGACATACTTTTAAACTTTTTCTTAAACTAAAATAAGGATGATTCTTCTGAACTCTACGAGCGGCGATGAACACCACTAACGATGAGAACTATTAATTTAATTTATAAAATTTAAAATACTAAAGGGCTCAATGTATAATTATAAATTACTTAAAAAATTAAAGGTAAATTATTTAAAATAAAGGGTAAACTATAACAGTGATCACTTAATTATTTCCTCTTTTCATTTTGACTACCATTTTTGAAATTTTGTCAATCAAGTTACTAAACTATTTAAATGTATTTAATTAAGCCACTTGTCTTTCATATTTAACGGAGAAACTGATGTGGCAGTTAAAATATTTGATATAGTTACACATTTGATCATTGTTACTTATATATTCTATCAATTTGGTCCTAATTTTAATAAAATTAAAATAAGTTTAACCCTCAAAGCTAGTAATAGCAACAAAAATTGTAAAAGTCATCCTTTCCTGGGAAAAAGGAATCGACATTGGATCTTGAGAAATTGATTTGGGAAATAGGTTGTTTTGAACAATAATTATAAAAGTCATCATTCGCTGGATAAAAGAAATCGACATTGGAATTGTTGATAACTTTGACAAAATAAAATGAAGAAAACAATTTAAATATTTTTAAAAAGGGAAAAGAAATAAATAAAAGAAAAATCTTAACCGAAAAATATATTTTGGTTACATAATAAAATATAATTTTAAATAGTAAAATCTCGTGTATAATTTGATATTATTTTATTGAAAAGAACAAGTGAAATGAATATACTGCCCATAGAAAAATAAAATCATTAATGCACATAGAAATCGAATGTTGGAATCTGCTCCCAGCAAGGACACAACAGGTTGATAAGTTTCTTTGTATTTTTTAAGTTTTATATTGAGGTTTATACAATTGTTTTGGTCTTTAAGCATTGAACTTCACATGTGTTAATGTTGGAACTTTGAAGTTATGCAATGCAAGAATGGTGATTTTATAATTTTTTATTTTTATTTTTACATTTTGATATGCTTGATGTAAAGCTATTTAGATGAAATTTTATACTTGAATTTGATTTTAATGTTCAACGTGATACTTAATTTTCATTTTAATCGCTAATTAGATACTTGAATTTAACTCTTTTTAATTCAAAACATATTTGTTTTGTTCCAAATTGATAGTTTATATTATGTTGGGGTTCCTAAGCCAAAGTTGAAGGATTAAGTTTATTTTAATTTATTAAAATTAGGACCAAATTGATAGAATATATAAGTAGCAATGATCAAATATGTAATTATATCAAGTATTTTAATTGTCACATCAACTTCTCCGTTAAATATTAACGACAAGTGGCTTAATTGAATGTTTAAATAGTTGAGTGACATGATTGATAAAACTTTAAATATAATGGTTAAAATGAAAAGGAACAATAATTAAGTGACCATTGTTATAGTTTACCCTTTATTTTAAATGATGCTTAATAGAATTTTCCTTAAAATAAAATATGAAAAATATAAGAATAAATAGATTCCATCCAGAGAATAACGACAAAACCAACCGAAATGACACGATCTCCTAGGTCAGATTTGGACAAATGCGATAGTGTCGTCCGGCTTCAACCGCTATTACAAAAACCATTATAAACGAGTATCTATACGAAACTTAATAACCATGTCGTCCAGTGGATCTGGTCAACTTTCCGATGAGAGCGACAGCAACATGCAACCAGCTGAAGATGATTGCGAGCGGCTCATGTCTTCACTGCCGGTGGAGAAAGGTTGGGTCGATCGCCTGTGTCAGTTTCAAGGTTTTTGGATCAGTCCTCGCAAGCTACGAGACGTGCTCACTTGCCAACGCCGCTTTCAAGCTCAGCACACCGACGTCCTCCTCGTTACCAATCCGAAATCGGGAACGACGTGGTTAAAGGCCATTGTTTTCGCCTTGATGAACCGGTTCCGATATCCATTCGCCGATGACAATCACCCTTTGCTCTCGCACAACCCTCACGTTCTTGTCCCGTTCTTGCGGGCCGAGCTTCACGTCGATGGTCAAGTCCCATCTCCGAGGATCATCGCTACTCATTTACCGCACCATTCATTGCCGGACTCGGTGAAGGACTCGCCTTGCAAGCTCGTGTATTTGTGTAGGAACCCAAGTGACACTTTCGTCTCGCTTTGGCACTTCACAAACAAGATCCGATCCAATGGTTCGGGAACGGAAGCGGTTTCTCTTGAAGAATCCTTCGATCAGTTCATCGGAGGTGTGAGTGTGTATGGACCGTACTGGGACCATGTTTTAGGGTATTGGAAAGCGAGTTTGGAGAACCCGGAAAGGGTGTTGTTTTTGAAGTACGAGGGACTGAAGGAGCGACCCAAAGTGCAGGTGGTGAAGCTAGCTGAGTTCCTCGGACGACCGTTTTCGTCGGAAGAAGAGACGAACGGTGCCGTTGATGGTATACTGAAGCTATGCAGCTTTGAGAATTTGAGCAATTTGGAGATTAACAAATCTGGGAAATTGACCTCCGAGGTGGATTTCAACAACTTTTTCCGGCGAGGTGAAGTCGGAGATGCTAAGAATCATTTGACTCCTCATATGATCGAGAAGCTAAACCAAGTTATTGAAGAAAAGTTGTATGGCTACGGATTAAAGTTTTAGCTCCTACAATGTTCTGATTACTCCGTGCACAAGGAACAGAATTCAAAATTTCATATTAGAATTATAAATTCAAAAAAAGTATAGTAAAAATTAAAAATTAAAAATATATAACCGTATTTCTTTTTTTAAAATGATAATTGAATTTATGTTTCTACTTTATTTTAGTTATTCGTAATTAAAAAATAAATAAAATTATTGGTAAGATAGAAACATGTTTACAAACTTTCCGACTCTCTTTCCATGATTTTCTTGGCAACCAAACAAATTTTTAACAAAGAGAAGAAAAAAATACGCAAATGCCGTTGACACTGCATATTGGCTCCATTTTGAAGCAATTCACATGGCATGATGTCGGCTTAGTGAACCTTGCACAGACTTCTTTGCTCTCAACGGAAGGTAACTGGAGGAACCCCAAATCAACCGAGACCGATCGCACGACCGGGCGACATAAACACTAGAAGAGGAAGATGGAAAAGATGGTGGGTGGAGTTGCCGTGAAGCACAGGATGTGGGGTTCAATTGAAAGGATTTCATGCAATGAAAAATTGAATCCAATCCCTACCGCCAATTGGCTTCAAACTAATAAAAATTGAATCAAGTGATTTTCTAATTTCCCACCGTAAAATTTCCCCTTGTGATTTTTAAATTCTGTTGCTTATGAGAAGAGAAGAGAATGAGAGGATTTAGGTTTAGGGTTGTAAATTAGGGTTTTATATCAAATAAATTATTGTTCAAATGCCAACATAGATCTTACTTAGATTAAATGACTTTAATGAAACAGTCCATGTCATCATCGTTATAGAAATCAGTTGTCATATCAGCGTTCCGTTAACGGATTAACGGTGAGGCGGCATAATTGGACTTAAACATAAACGCCAGTGTTAAAATTGGTAAAATTAAAAAACCAGTGATATTTTCAAACTCGCGTTTAAAGTGAGTGATATTTGAAGTAGATAACCCTAAATATAAATTCACGTCTTATTTCTATACAAGGCATATCTTATTAAATATGAAAAAAAATGTATTTGCTATTATCCAAGGGTTTCACGATTAAAGAGGTAGTTTTAACTATAAAAAGGGTAAATTACCTATTCAGTACTCACTAATAAGAATCTTAGGATGATGGTTGATTTAACTATGCATGTTCACTTACGATGATGAATAAACCAATGGATGATATTTTTTTTATATAGAGAACTAGAACTTTGCCAGAGGATTCCAACTAAGTCTTAAAAATAACTATTCATGTATTCTAAATTCGTCATTTTCTATTAAAAAAATACGTCAGTTTAAACTGGACGTTAACATGTTGACTACAATACAATAAACTATGATATTAAAATCTCAAATAATTATCATTATCAGTCAACAGATTAACGTTCAAGTCAGACTATCGTCAATATTTTAATAAAAATAATGACTTTGTAACTTATATCACGTGCAGACGACGGGTCTGCTGACTTCTGACGTATATCACGTGCAGCATTGCTATTCACGGAGAACTAAACCCCATAAAAATAGTTTTAAAATAATTAAATACATATTTTTAACTTTATTTTTATTATATTTTTAATTGAATGAAGTTTTGCTTAATACTGTGTATACCTTAGTGACGTTTTAATACCAGATGGTGCTCTAAGAAACAGTATGTAGTGTCTCGTTCCACTTCCAAAACCGAGCGTAGAAGCCTGGCCAACTCAGTTGCTGAACCAATATGGATTGAACAACTCTTATTGAAATCGGTGTAATGTATTATTCATGGGAAACCGATTGTAGAGGTGAGAGTGTGCATGGACGGTATTGGGAACTTGTTTTAGGGTATTGGGAACTTGTTTTAGGGTATTGGAAAGCAAGCTTGGAGAGCCCTGAAAGGGTCTCGTTTTTGAAGTACGAGGGACTGAAAGAGCAACCCAAAGTGCAGGTGTTGAAGCTAGCTGAATTCTTTTATTGGTTAAATTACTTTTTTAGTACTTAAATTATTAGTTTTGATATGTTTTAGTATCTAAACTTTCAAAAAAAAATCAAAATCATACCTAAATTACATCTAACCTCCTCAAATGTCTATATCCAATTCAATTATGTTTTAAAAATTTAGATAGCTTCTTTAAACCTTTTTAAATAAAAATTGGTAAAGTACACAAATGGTCTTCCGATTATAGGGTATTTCTTTATTAAGTCTTTCGACTATTAAAAGTTACAAAATGATCCTCCAACTATAGAGTGTTATTTTGTTGAGTCCCTTGACTATTAAAAGTTACAAAATGATCATCCTACTATTCATTATGTTCCAAACTCGTCCTAATATGTTAAAAATTGGTGGTATTTTGAGCCGAACGTTAACTTATTGACTGTGATATGATAAAATCTGATCTGATAGTCTCAAATGACTATCATATCCTAGTCATTATGTTAATGTTCAGCTTAGACAATCACTAATTTTTAAACGAGAAAGGACAAGTTTGAAACATAATGAATAATCGGGTGACTATTATGTAACTTTAATAGCCAATGGACTAATAAATCAATATTCTATAGTTGAGGGATCACTTTGTAACTTTTAATAGTTGATGGACTTAATAAAGTATTACTCTATAGTTGGGGGACCATTTGTGTACTTTACCCTAAAAAATTTATATAGACTGGAACAAGTAGGGGTGCTTAATAAGTTGAGTAGCTCGAACTTGACTCAGTTAAAACTCGGTAAAAGCTTGACTCTAGTTGACTCGACTCGAACTCGAGCTCGACTTGAGATCTTAACGAGCTAATTTGAGTAAAGTCCAACTCGACTCGATAAGTTTACAAGCATATCGTTAATTTTTTTTATAACTTTTTAGTAGTTATTTAAAAAATATTTTATTAAAAAATTATTAATTTACGAATAGATAATAAAAAAGATGATAAAATAGTAATCAAGTATTTTTTTAATAAATAATAAACAATACTAAATTATTAATTAATAATTATTATTTTACTACACTCAAAAATTAAATTTTAATTATTATTTTAATGTATTTGTGGATTGTTATTTTGAAGTTTAGACTTTGAATTTGTTTCATACACTCTTCTAATAATTTTTTTAAATTTATTAATTTATGTTTATATTAACTTTTATATAATATTAGTAGATTTTACGTATAATTATAAAAATAAGATAAAAATTTTGGTGAGCTTAACGAGCAACGAGTTTTTTTAACGAGCACGAGTCAAATAAAATTTTAACGAGTTTAACGAGCAACGAGTCGAGTCGAACAACAAAATTTTTTAATAAGCACGAATCAAACACTGTACAGCTCGCGATTACTCGCTCGATAACACCTCCTAGCAACAAGTATAAAAGGGGAACAGCCTTTGGCAACGTGAGTGAGAGTGGCATCCACCATTAGCTTTCACCCACGTGGATGGCTGCTGATTTGTCAACCACCCTCTGGCTGCTCCTAGACACCATTTCGATCTTACAATATTTTAATTTTAAATATTTAATAAAAATTTCTTAATCCAATAAATACGTATCACGTACATGTGAAGTCTGTTTTAAAATATACAATGATAATAAGTGGGGGTGTTATTTAATTAAAAATAATAATATAATCTGATACTTTTAATTCTTAAAATCTATATAGTCTAATTTATTATCAAACTATAATTAATTGATTCCGAGTGTAGGTTACCGATATGTTAACAATAGAGAAAGACAAAATATTGGGACACCTATAATTAATTGATTCCGAGTGTAGGTTACCGATATGTTAACAATAAAGAAAGACAAAATATTGGGACGTTTAAATCCCTTCAAAATATTCTTTGGCTAGAGGAAGTTAGGGACAGCTGGGAAGGTTGTTAGGTAATTAAGCTGTTAAAAGTAGGATGGTCATGAGTCGACTTAGGTCAGATTTTCTGTCAACTTGATCCGACTAAAAAATTATATGTACTCCACCCGACACGAATTCGACCTGAAAATTATACACTCTTTATCCGAGCAGAATCTGACCCTTTCTTTTTTAGATAAAATCTGAATCTGGCTCAAAATAATATATTTATAAAAAAACATTACTTTTATTTAATGAAAAATAGAGATTTCATTAAAACATAATATATAGATGGATCTTATTGTAATTATCCCAAAATATATAAAGTAAAATTATATTATTTTGGGTCGGGTTAGATAATTTTTATCTTAAATCCAAACCTAAACTGACCCGAACATAATCTGTAACATCCTCAATATCGAGTTAGTGACCAAATTGTAAAGTTTCAGAAATTGGTGATTAAAGTAGGATAATTGAATAGTTCAATGATTTATTTGGAAATATTTCCTTAAAGATGCTAGTAATTATAAAAGGTATTAAAGGGCAAAAGGGTCATTTGACCAAGAAATGAATTAAAAATGAGATATGATAAGGATATATACATGTGGGAAAGGAGAGATTTCTCCAGAGCTTTCTTCTTTCTTCTTTTTCTTCATACGTGAAAGAGAGCCAAGCAAATGTAAGCCTTCTGATCTGTTGATTATTTGTTAATTTAAAGTTTGAGTTTTGATTGTTAGATGATAACTAAGCTTAACTTATCTTAAAATCAAAAGATAAAAGAGTTAGGGAAGATTAAAGATTTGGAGTTCTTGAATGAAATTTTGATATAGAGTTGATAATTAGAATTGGAAGTTGGATTTGACTTGTCATCAATCTAGTTAAGACATATGAAGTGTTAGAAGTGGAATTAAATCATGTTGCAAAGTGGGTATAATTCTTGAATCTCATAAGGAGGATAGGATTTTGGGGTTTAAGATGAAATAAATGAGTATAGATTAGTTTAAATAGGTTTATAAGAGTTAAAAATAGAAAAAGGGATGAAATCTGAAGAGTTGATAGAATAAAGAAGGGATTTCGTGCTCAAAGTATCATTTCTGGGTTGTGTGCATCGATGCATCTTCAATGTGCATCGATGCACTCTCAAATAAATGAACATCGAATGTAATTAGTGCATCGATGCATAAGGAGTGCATCGATGCACCTGCTTAAAATATAAACATCAAATAGGATTTATGCACCGATGCATGGATAGTGCATCGATGCACCTGTCAAGGGATGCATCGATACATGGTGTAGTGCATCGATGCATGCCTTCATTAAAAGTTGGAAATAGCTTTCTTTTTAGCCTAAGGAACGATAGTTTAGAATATATCAATTAGTATACTGATATGTATCAATGTATTACTATGTAGATTTAGAACATAATCTCGTTCTGGAACAATTGAAGGATTAGAATCGAGTCAAAACAAGGCTAAGGTGAGTACATATTAGAAGTATGGTACAATGGAATAAGAGTTGTGATAAGTCTAATTCCTATGTTGATTTTCGTAGCACAATAGTTATGAACATGCATACATGATAATTATTATGATACATGCATAAAGTATATATGTTCATATTATTTGATAAATGATATATATGAATAGATTCAAATGTATATGTGACATGGTAAAGGATATGAGTTGTATGATCACAAGAGAAATGACATGAATACATGAACATATGAAATATAAGAATAATGTCCACGGTATACGATATGAGAGCTATAGGTATAGTTGGCATGCCAAGAGTCGAGGGTTCTACGTGGTCCTTCGGGATATATATGTATCCTTTGGAACATTTACAGTGTATTTTGAGACAGATTTGATCCATTGGAATATGTATATGGTTCTTAAGGAGTGGTCCTTCGGGACAAATACAATACATAGGTCCTTCGGGACAAAATTTCATAGCCCCTAGTGGGACCCATACGAGCTGTGGTGACAGCATAGTGCACAACCTCAATGTACTCGAATACCTTGAGTTCTCAAAAATGTACATGGGCCTATAAAAGGTTATCAAAGGTAATTACATTGTTATAGTTATATGTTATCATATTATTATTGTTTACATTGAATTGTATACGACATGATTGAATGGATAGATTGCATGTTCATATTCATACTGAATGCATTATTATTATATTTATATGCCTCACTAAGTCTATGACTTAGCGTGTAAGTGATTTACACGTAGGTACCAAAAATCAGGAAGAGCAGAAATAGGGTGGCAAGAACTGCAACACTGCTAGAAGATCAGATCAGAAGTAACGGATAAAGTATGTCTTTTGTCGTGTATATGGTTGACATGTAAGAAAAGTGTCTGTTACAAATGCTCTGATCATTTTTGTTTTATTTTGGTTAACCTGTGTAAAGTAACAATGTTATTTTAATGAAAGTTTTAAATTTCCTTGATTTTTCGTCAAGAGTCAAAGTTTGAAAAGTCAATGTGACACCTCAGACTCATATCTGGGTTGGGTACTGGTTGAGGGTGTTACATAATCTCTAAGAAAAACTGACCCAACTCAACCCGAACTCTAATTATTTTTAAAAAATATGACCCCAAAAGATAAGATCATGTCAAAATCTATCTGGTTCGAGTTCGAAGTATTATGGGGAGAAAAGCTGCCGACCGTTAGAATGATGATTAGGGTTGTCATTTGATTGACAATTTTGAATGCAATACAACTACATAATATAGTGCTTTATTAAGTCTCTTGACTATTAAAAGTTACAAAATGGTCATTTGACTATAGAGTGTTGTTTTGTTGAATCATTCGACTATTAAAAGTTATAAAATGGTTATTCGACTATTTGTTATGTTCCAAACTCGTCCTTTTTCGTTAAAATATTGTTGGTATTATGAGCTGAACATTAACATGTTGATTGTTATATGATAAAACCTAATCTCAAAATCTCAAATGGCTACATATCTTAATCATCATGTTAACGTCTAACTTAGACAACAATCAATTTTTATCAAAAATAATGAGTTTGAAACATAATTAATAGTCGGGTGACCATTTTATAACTTTTAATAGTCGAGTGACTTAATAAAGCAGTACACTATAGTCGGGGGGCCATTTGTGTTCTCTACCCAATTTTATTTTAGGGTTGTTATAACAAGCCGTTTAGTAAAATTTTCATTTTAATTTACACCCTGTAGTTTCAGTCAACCCATGTCCTCCACTAAATCTGATCAAGTCCCCTACGAGACTGATACTCAATCTGATCTTCCCAAATACCTCCGGGAATCGGGTCTCACCCCTGAATGCAAGCAGCTTATGTCTTCACTGCCGGCGGAGAAAGGTTGGGTAAATCAGTTCCATCAGTATCAAGGTTTTTGGATGAATCCTCGCATGCTACAAGCAGTGCTCACTTGCCAACGCCACTTTCAAGCTCAGCAAACCGATATCATCCTTGTTACTTATCCGAAATCGGGGACGACATGGTTGAAGGCATTGTTTTCGCCTTGATGAACCGGATCCGAAATCTTCCCACCAATCACGATCATCCCCTGCTCTCACAGAACCCTCACGTTCTAGTTCCGTTTTTGGAGGTCACGCTATACGTCGATGGCCAGGTTCCTGATTTCACCGATTTTCCATCTCCACGGCTATTTGGTACTCACATGCCCCACCCTTCGTTGCCGGACTCGGTGAATAACTCGGCTTGCAAGCTTGTGTATTTGTGCAGGAACCCGAGTGATACTTTGGTGTCGCTTTGGCACTTCACAAACAGGATGATACCCGATGGTTTGGGAAAGGGAACCGTTTCTCTTGAAGAGTTGTTCGATCAGTTCATCAGAGGTGTGAGTCTGTGTGGACCGTATTGGGACCATGTTTTAGGGTATTGGAAAGCAAGCTTGGAGAACCCCGAAAGGGTGTTGTTTTTGAAGTACGAAGAACTGAAAGAGCAGCCACAAGTGCAGGTGTCGAAGCTAGCTGAGTTCCTCGGACGACCATTTTCGTCGGAAGAAGAGGCGAACGGTGCCCTCGATGGTATACTGAAGCTATGCAGCTTTGAGAATTTGAGCAATTTGGAGGTTAACAAAACTGGGACATTGGCCTCCGGTGAGGATTTCAACAACTTTTTCAGGCGAGGTGAAGTCGGAGATGCTAAGAATCATTTGAGTCCCCATATGATGGAGAAGCTAAACCAAGTTATCCAAGAAAAGTTGTATGGCTACGGATTAAAGTTTTAGCTCCTACTAATGATCATAGTACTGTGTTCTGATTAATCCGTGAGTGTTTTAATAATGACCCGGCTTCGAAATGTTCAACCAAGTCCACCCTCGTTGATACAATGTTCAATGTCGTGCTTTAGTATTTTTTTTATAACCAGTATCCGATTATTAATCGACTAATTCAGAACGGGTATTGTAGAAGCAAGAGCGATCCTCCCAACCCAATTTACTCTATTCGTAATAACCAGAATTCGAACCCTAACCTCTCTTAATGTTTTAAGGTTTGTTGTTTTTGTCATAACGAGTAATGTTGGCGTAAAGTAATATGTGATTATAGTGGTGGTTTCATTAGCTTCTTGTTTTGGTCATTGTGAATTTCATTCTACACTCAAATTATTTTATAATCATCAGATCTATTAATTTTCTCGACCTATAAATAAAAATCGTAAAAATTTAATGTTAAGTTTTAAAAAATTAAAAGCTTAGATACTAAAATGGACTAAAACTAATAGTTTATATACTAAACGTGTTAAGTTTTTAACGGCGAGTTACTAAGATGAAATGAAAACGGTTGATATGGTTTTAAAAAATTGAAATTTTATATACTAAAACAGATCAAAATTGATATTCTAGGTACTAAATTCGAATTTACCCTAAAAATGTATATAGATTGGAACAAGTATACAAGGGTGTGAGTGAGAGTGGCATCCACCGTTAGCTTTCACCCACGTGGATGGCTGCTAGAGACCATTTCGTTATGCAATATTTTAATTATAAAATTAAATATTAAATAAAAATTCTTAATCCAATAAATACGTATCACGTACATGTGAAGTCTGTTTTAAAATATTACAATAAATATGTATCACGTACATGTGAACTATAAATATTAGAGAAAATAACCTCAGTGACCGAAAATGCCTTGTAATATACTATTTTGACCAATTTTTTTTGGATTTGTCAAAATGACCAAGTAAATCGCAATGCGATCTCCGGTATCGCAAATCAGTTTCCAAATTCGCAACGCGATAGTCGAAGTTCGCGTTGCGATTCATTCCAAATTCATTGCGAGAGGCGAAGTTTGCATTGCGATTCATTCCAATTCGTTGCGACAGGTGAAGTTCGCATTGCGATTCATACTTCGCCTTGCGATTCATTCCAAATTCGTTGCAATAGTCCAAATATTGCATTTGTTTCTTAAGAATTTTCTCTAAAAAGATAGAATTCGCGCGGACGTGTCAAGGAAACGTATTACCACGACCACGACCCGAGACGGGACGGCGGCGGCGGCGGCGGCGGCGCGCGAGAGTCCCCCTTGTTCTCTATCACTCAACAAGGAAGTGGGAAAGCCAAGCCTTAAATACCATTCCCAATAGTGTTTCCAATACTATGTGGGATTGAGCATTACCAACACTTGTTTCCAATACCATTACCTTCATTGTTGTAAGAGTTTAATTTTGAAACTAAAAAAATATTTATTCGAATAAATAACTTACCCTTTGAGGACTTTGATCATAAATGAAGTAATTGCTAAAACTAACTCTGATTCGGGTTCTTATAGTGTTCAAATGACTTGCTTGCAAAGAGTAGATGATGACCAAACAACTCGATATGTTTCCTTTGTGTCATTATCAGCTAGTTTTCGTAGCATCCTCAGTTGAAAACTTCCATCATTGTCTCCTTTGCATTTGTTTGGTTAATATTTTTCTTCCATCAAAGTCCTCAAAGGGTAAGTTATTTATTCGAATAAATATTTTTTTAGTTTCAAAATTAAACTCTTACAGGTAATGAAGGTAATGATATTGGAAACAAGTGTTGATAATGCTCAATCCCACATAATATTGGAAACACTATAGGGAATGGTATTTAAGGCTTGGCTTTCCCACTTCCTTGTTGAGTGATAGAGAACAAGGGGGACTCTCGCGCACCGCCGCCGCCGTCCCGTCCCGTCTCGGGTCGGGTCGTGGTCGTGGTCGTGGTCGTACGTGTCTTCGACACGTCCGCGCAAATTCTATCTTTTTAGAGAAAATTCTTAAGAAACAAATGCAATATTTGGACTATCGCAACGAATTTGGAATGAATCACAACGCGAACTTCGCCTATCGCAACGAATTTGGAATGAATCGCAACGCGAACTTCGCCTATCGCAACGAATTTGGAATAAATCGCAATGCGAACTTCGACTATCGCGTTGTGAATCTGGAAACTGATTTGCGATACCGGAGATCGCGTTACGAATTATCGATCGCATTGCGATTTACTTGGTCATTTTGGCAAATCCAAAAAAAGTCGGTCAAAATCGTATATTACAAGTCCGATTTAATTTTAAATACAACATTTTATAACAATATTTTAACTAAACTATACGTTTATATATATATTTTTTAAAAAAGAGACATTTTTAGCATCAAACTTATAATTAAGTGGTTTTGAGTGTAGTTTACCCATATATTTATAATAAATCCCCTCAAAATATTCTTAACGTAAATTAAAATAGATTTAAGCACACATATAGATGTCAAACGGACAGGGCGACTTGTGGATACTCTTTTTTTATCTTCATACTCACTTAATATTTTTATATCTATCATCTATTCACTACTCACATATAAATTTTTAAATTCATACCCGCTCACGCGGGTATGTTCTCAAATTCACCCCACCCCACTATTAAATGGATACTCTGTCTGACCAGTCCATGTTGACATAACAACAACGTCACGGATTACATAATCAACAAAACATAAAACAAATACATCCATTAAGAAGTATAATAAAATAAACCAATGATTAATTGAGTTTATACCCTAATATATGTTTGCATTATGTTCTAATTATTTTTGGCTTATTACGTTTCGTGTTCTTTCGTTTAGGAATATTACATTCTGCATGTAGACGGATACCCCTTGAAATCGGAAGCAGAGAGACAAAGGGTAACTCAGTGTCTCGAAGCTATCAGAATTTGGTAGTATGCTCTTGTTTTACTTGAATGATGGATTTCATGACATCAAATTCAAAGATTTCTTCACATATTTTATATAGGGACTTTTAATGCAATTAATCTTATTATCTTTAGTGATTACTTCAGTACTGTAAGCGTATCATTGATCTGCTTGAAATTTGGGAATTGTACTAAAATTAAACCCATATAATAATATAGGGACTTTTGATGGAATTACTATTATTTTTCTAGTGGAATAAATACTGAGTTCAAGTTGGAAGTTAATGCCAGCACCCAACGATGCTTCCCGGAAATTTCCTTCGACGTATATTTTATTTTATAAAAAAGAATGGAACAAAAGGGATTTATTTCCAGATTTACCCCTCTTAGCTACCACAATTTACACCAGATTCCAAGCAGGGATGGGCATGGGACCCGAATTCGATGGGTTCCGACTCGACCTGATCGGGTCGGATTATTTTTTTAAAAATTTGGGTTTGGGTTGGGTCGGTTTGAGTTTAGGGTGAAAAATACCCGATCCGACTCGAAAAAATTTATAATTTTACCTTATATATTTAGAGATAATTACAATAATACCCCTCTATATATTATTTTTTCAATTAAGTTACTATTTTTATTGAATAAAAATAATATTTTTTATTATTTCGGGTCGGGTTCAGGTTAGGTGAAATCTTGTTTTGGTCGGGTCGGGTCTCGGATGAGGATTCCTTGATCTCGGTCGAGTCAGGTGGACCAAAAACCCGACCCAACCCGACCCATGCCTAATTCCAAGTACCATAAATTCTAAGGTAATTATGTTCCTAAGTGAATTTTACTTTCTCTCGTTTACTTATCGTACTTTTAATTTTTTTAATTTGTTCATTTTTTGACAATTTTTTATTGTTCGTTAAATTTTAAAAATTGAATCATTTTGCTCTCTCCTCTATTATTTCTTTAACGTTGTGATGACATATTATTATTATTATTATTAATATAATATAATTGAAAATATAAAAGATAAATTACACCGTTCATCACTTAATTGTGCTATCTCTCCTATTTTGCTCACCTAACTAAAATAAAAATAGAAGGTGGTTGTATGCCATCGCCAGCCACCATCGACCACCGTAGATGGTGGTCGTTCGGTTTCAAATTTCATGGGTGTTTGCCTCGATACCTTAAGTCCGAATTCAACCTCCATTTTATCGGAACTTACTCCGAAGTCCACGAACTATAGATTGAAAGTGAGGAAGCCAAAACGTTACAATAGAGATTCACGAATTTTAGGATATTTTCATGTGAAACAACCACCAGATTCGGATTCAGAGGTCGAGACAAACCGTCCCATGAATTTTGGGTCGAAACGACCACTATCAACGGAGATAGATGGTGGTCGGAATGAACAATGATGTCGTAGCTGACGGTGGCAACTGATCACCTTATTTGTAAAGTAGAGAGAGAATGGAAGGAAAGAAGAAGATTCAAAACGATGTCGTTTTGGTGTATGTTTGAGTTGTTCAAAACGACACCATTTTGATGCTTGTGTCATGTCATAACACTGTTAAAAAGTTAACAACATAGTGAGCAAAATTATTCAATCCGAAAAGTTCATTGAGCAAATTAGAAAAATTAAAATACGGTGAGTAAAATAAGAGAAAAAATAAATTCAGTAAGAAACGGTGTAATTTACCCTATGTGATAGACAACAAACGATTTTTTTTTTCAATTTGTTTATTCTTTTCTTAAATTATTTAATTTTTCAGATATATTGTACTACTTTTTATTATTTAAAATTATTCTAAATATTTTATACGTATTAAATTTTACAAATAGCGGCACAGCGTTTATTATTTTTTCTCAGACATTGGATAAATAAATTGATAAAAACAATTCTGTAGAATCTATTTTTATTATACATATAACGATAATATATAATTATTTAGAATTTAGTCATAAATTATGTTACATGAGTGGTTGTAAATCAATCTTGCTCAATCATATAATTAATTAATACTGATTAATAGATTATTTAACGATAATATATAATTATTTAACTGCTATTTTGATTAAATAAATTTAGTTAAGGGTAAATTGCACTGTTCCTCACTGAATTTTATTCTCTTTCTCTCATTCTCTTATTTTGCTCACCGTACTTTTAATTTTTCTGTTTTGCTTACTTAATTACACAGATGGAATCATTTTGATCACTTTGTAGTTAACTTTTTAACGATGTTATGACATGACACAAACATCAAAATAACATCGTTTTGAAAAACTCAACTCTACACTAAAACGACGTCGTTTTAAATATTTTCCTTCCCCCATTGTCGTCGTTGGCCACCACATCATTTTTCATTCCGGTCACCGTCGACTGTCATGGTGGCCATTCAATCCCAAAATTCATGGGTAGGTTCGTCTCAACCCCCTGAGTTCGAATCTGGCGGTTGTTTCACAATAAAATATCCCAAAATATGTGAACCTTGACTGAGACGTTTTGGCCTCCTCACTTTCAATTTTTGATTCGTGGACTTCTGAGCAAGTTCCGACAAAATGGAGGTTAGATTCGGACTCAATGATTTGAGACGAAGCGACCCATGAAATTTGGGACCTTACGGTCACCTTCTACGGCGGTCGACAGTGGCTGATGGTGGCATTCAACCACTTTTTGCTTTTATTTTATAGTTGGGTGAGCAAAATAGGAGAGAGATAAATTTCTTTGAGGAATGATGTAATTTACCCTTTATATTTTCAACTATTTTATATTAAATAATAATAAAAAAAATGACACGTTATCACATCATTAGAGAGTTAACAGCAGAGTGAACAAAATGATTTAATTTTTAAAGTTCAGTGAACAAAATAGAAAAATTAAAAGTATAGTTAGCAAAATAGGAGAGAAAGTAAAATTCAGTGAGGAACGATGTAATTTGCCCTTTATTTAATTTAACAATAACATAAAAAGATTGAATTAAAATAATTATATACAAAAATTTAGAATACAATTAACAAAAACTATAAATTTTGGTAGAATGTTTTTACCATAGAATTCATCATTCGCAAATGATCTTAAACGACCAACCATTGTTTTTTCTTTTATATTATATTATATTATATTATTAACTATACGGATAATCAATTATATTTGTGTTAAATAATTAATAGGTCGGCAAGTTTTGGCATCATCTGAAAACACGATCTTTGTTACGCAACTATAGAATATAGTAAATTTAACCAAAGCCCAATTCAACTCGATATAATGTTAATAAATAGTAAAATTCAATACCAAATCGACAAACTCCATTACTAGGAACTGTAGTAAGCTTGCATTAATGATGAAAAACGGTGATAATATGTTACATTCTCGTAATCTTATTGGTTTACACGTCTAGGCCATGAAGCGTTACCTGAATCCCATGTTGTGGTTGAAGCAGGAGCTGAGTAAATGGCGAGTGGCTGTAGGATGGAGAAAGCGAGACCGCGTAGCGTCGTAGTATCATCGAAAGTGCCGTCTTCATCTCCGTCATGGCGAAGCTCATCCCCACGCAAGATCGAGGTCCCAACCCAAACGGAAGAAACGCACCGGAATTACGTTTCGTGGCATTGGCGATCCCTCCGGCGAATCTCTCGGGTTTGAAGACATTCACGTCATCACCCCACAAGTCTGGGTCATGGTGAAGTGCAAGATTTGAGACAAACAGAACCAAATCAGGTGGCAGGATCAGGTTGCCTAATTTGGCTTCAGCTTCAACTTGCCTCGCCACGCTAGTCACAGGAGGGTATAATCTTAGTGTTTCATTAATGATCATGGTCATCTGAATGCAAACACAGGTACTAATCGTTAATCCTTAATGGTATCGATCCTGAATTTGACATTCATTGGAATATATGTGCTGAAGGGATAGATTTACTCACAATCTTTAGTTTGCCGATGCCTTCCGGGTTCGGATTTCGTTCACGGAAGACCTCGATCACCTCTTGTCTTGCTTTGTCCTGCCAATCCGGATGTGTTGCAAGAAGGAAGACGGTCCATGCGAGTGAAGAATTCGTTGTTTCTTGTCCAGCAAAGTAGAATGTCTTGCATTCATCGACCAAATCTTGTTCCGAAAGCTTGTTGTTCTTGTCTGTATCATGGAAAGCATTTAACAGCAATCCCAGAAAATCAGTGCCGAAGTTATTGTCCCCATCATTAGCCAATTTTTGTTCTCTTTTCTTCACTATCTCCATCACACATTTGTGTATTTCTTTTACGATCTTGTCTGCTTCAATCTCATCAGCAGTTTTCCAGAACTTGCTGGAAAGAAAATAGAGCTGAACCCCAAGTATTCATGGCTAGTTTCTTAGCTAATTCAAGAGTAAAAATGTGAACTTTTTTTTACCTGATGACAGGAAATCTAGACCTGAAGAAGTTTCTGTTTGTTATGACAGACAGCTTTGTCAACATGTCGAAAATCTTTTCCCCATCCAAATAACTGCTACCGAAAGCTGTTCTGGAGATCACTTCTGAAGTGAGCAACCTGAACTGTTCGAACAATTCGATTTCTTTGCCTTGGAACTGTTTCCACCTTTCCAGCATCGTCTCCACGCTGGCAATCACCGCCGGACTCATACCCTGCGTACGTTGATTCGATACGTTAATTCGGTTAACACCAGAGAATGAACGCATATAATTTTAGAAGCATACTTTCAGGGTCTCCCCATGAAAAGCCTGGTTAGCCAATTTCCTATGCTTTGCCCATTTTTCACCTTCCGATGTCACAAGGCCATCTCCAACTATCTTAATGGCGAAATCATCTTCCTCCTTCCTTTTTCTACTAGTCCTCTTCGGGAAAACACCTTCAGTACTTTTCAGTAACTCTTTGGCAAGTTCAGGTTCTGTAATAAACAACAGAGGTCTAACACCTATCCAACCTAGATGATTCTTCCCTACAAAAAGGTTGAATTGTTCAAGTAAATCGAAAAAATTGGTATTCAAAAACATCTTAATCCCTACCATATGAGCTGATCCTCGAATGAATATGAGGTTGGACTCTGGGAAATATGTCATGTGAGAAAGCAGGCATGGGGTTTCTCAGGGCTTCTTGTCTCAATCTGATGTTCTCTTTGTTGTTGCCATGGATGAACTTGTAAGGCGGTCCGGTGATCCCTTGTGAGCTCATCAAGCGCTGTATACGGAGCGGCGTCCACCAGTATTTGTGCAGGATTTTGGTCAGGGCTATGATCAGTGACAGGCAGATAGAGCCTGCTGCAACGAGGACTGATGCCTTTGCCATGGGATTCATGATTTTGCAGGGGTGATCTTGGAGATATCAGATTTTTGGTCTTTATCTTGAAGATGAGAAAAGATGTCGGCTTGTTTTGGCATCATATGAAATCGTTAGAAGATAAGTGCACGAAAACGTGAAAAATCAAGATTTCTCTTTGATTAGAATGAAATTTGACAATACTATTTCTTGTTTGACCAAATAGAGGCGTAAAAGATTTTCTTTCTAGGTACAAGAATGGAATGTTTGCTCATAATATCATAGGTTACAAGTATAATTATACAATGTTTTAGGGTAGTGATGACCTTGCTTCATGTCTCTTGGGGTCTTATAACTTTTCTAACATGGACCTTCCTCACCATGCAAAGAGTGGAGGACAACCTGAATCCCAGCAAGTGGGATAATCAAGGAATTCAAAACAGGCGAGTGAACATAAGCCGGGGAGAGGACGAATCTGTATCGTTGCAGTATCATCGCGAGAACAATCTTCGCCCCGATGACCGCAAAGTTGGAACCGACGCAGGCCCAAGGACCAATCCCTTGTGAAAATCTTCGTGAGAACATTGTTGTTTGTAGCTATAGCCACCCCTTGTGAAAATCTCTCCGGTTTAAACAAACGACCAATTGTCACCCCAAATTTCGGGATCATGATGAACTGCCAAGCCTGGGAAGAACAACTGAAGGTTAGAAGGCAGAGTGAATTTCCCTAGTGTAACTTCACTTTCACATCTCCTTAGAATGCCAAATGCAGGAGGGTATAATCTCAAGGTCTCATTGATTATCATGGTCATCTGCAATGGTGGAAAAGGAAAAGATAAGCCATTTGGATTGTTATTATACCACAATTAATGTGTGATTTACTTGATTTTCTTACCGGGTTTAGTTTAGACAAGTCATCTGGATGTGGATTTTGGTGACCGAACAACTTGATCACTTCTTCTCTTGCTTTGTCTTGTACTTAATTTCGTTGTTATTTCATTGTTTTTTATTCGTTGGTTTATGTTGCTAAGTTGTACGTTTTCTATCATTTTTTATGACAAACATTGAATTCTATAAACTATGTTAAAAAAGACGAATTCTATAAGTTTTTATTTTTCTAGAATCATAATTGGAACAATGTGCATGACTTGGGGCATGACTTTGTTGATGTAGCGAAGAGTAAGCATCTTCTAGAAGATCCAATCAGCATTTTCGTACAAGCAAAAGACTCGGTTGTAAATCCAGACGTGAATTTAGGATTTATCTTTATTTTTTAGATCTATTTCAAACAATTATGGGAATTATATATTACAATTTATTAGGAATTTTTTAGATGGAACTAGATCCATAATGAAACCCACAATTGTATCCCCTGTCAAACACACGTCTAAAGCATCTATTATTACGTTCCCTCCGCACAAAGTATATAAAAGCATTCCAAACCAATCTAAAAATGGTGGCGCGAAACGACTTACCCCTAGCGTGAGCACAAGCCCATGCGACCTCACCCTCCCAATCAAGAGCCGAACGATGAATACCACTTGTACCCAAAATGATCTTCCAAATCTCCACCGAGAATGGGCATCCAAAAAAATATGGGAACGAGTCTCCTCTGCAGCATTGCACAACACCTAAGCAAGCCAAAGCCTCATCGGAGACCCCCGAGGCATAAACTTCACATTTCTTCGCATTAAGCCGCATGCCCGACCAATCATAAAAACGATCCAAAACACAACGGATACCAAAAATCGAATCCAACGAACCCTTAGAAAAGACAAGAAGGTCGTTAGCAAAACATAAATGAGTTAACGCCACTTTCTTGCACTTCGGATGGAACTGAAAGACCCCATTCCTCGCAGCCAAATCAAGTAACTTGGAATGGATATTCAAAGCCAAAACAAAGTGATATGGCGACAGTGGATCACCCTGACGCACCCCCTAGCCCCCTCAAAGAACCCCACCAGAATACCATTGAAAGACACCGAGAAGCGAGGTGACGTAAGTCAAATCTGAATCCACATGCAAAATTTCTCAGGCAATTCCATCACCCTCAAAACAGCAAGCACAAACCCCCAATCAAGACTATCAAAAGCCTTCTGCAAGTCGATTTTAATAGCGCATCGAGGAGAGAGAAACTTCCTAGTATAACCCTGGACTAACTCCTGTGCTAGCAGCGTATTATCCACTATATTCCTTCCCCAAATAAACGCCGATTGGTTCAGAGCTATCATACTAGGAAAAAAAACAGCCAAACGATTCAACAGAATCCGAGTGATAGTGCGAAAAACCATATTACATCAAGAAATCAGCCTAAATTCTCTCACACTACAAGCATTAATGGTTTTCGGAACCAAGACAATCGTTGTGGCATTGAAGGCAGGGAGAAGAGATAAAGCCTCAAAGAAATGTCTGACAGCCGGAATAAAATCAGCTTTAATGAAGAAACAAGGGGAGTAACCATCCAGCCCGGGAGCCTTGTCATCACTCTGCTGGAAGATAGCCTCCCTAATTTCATTCAGCCCAAGAGAGAGAGAGAAGAAAATCTCTCAACCTCTCCCTCCCCTTTCCTTCGCTCCTCCGCCGTATGGAGAAACAGAAAAGCCACGGCCGCCGTGAAGCGACGACGATGGCCTGGGAAACCGAACCTATAATAAACCCTAGGTATTCCTCTCTTTTCTCCCTATGAAAACCAAACCTTCAACTACCCAAAACCGAGACCCTCCCTTTTGAAAAACTATAGATTTGAGAAAAACAAAAGGGTTTTACTTCGGTGGTGGGTTTCGGGGGGCTAATGACATTCGGATCTCTCTAAAGGTAAGCTCTTTTCGATTTTTTCTTTATGTTTTTCTTTTTTTCTTTTCTTTTCTTTTTTTCTTGCATGTTATCTCCTTTGTGACTTGTAGATGTTATCTCCTTTTGACTTGTAGATGTGAGTGATGATATCTCTCGGGATTTTGTTTGATTTGCTCTCATTTTTTATTAGGTTGTTGATGGACTGTTGATGTTGATTTACGGTCACTGTAGAATGAAAACAGCAGCGTGATAGTGGTGGCGAGAATTTCGATAGCGGTTCACGCGGTTGAGAAGTCAAAGGGTTGGTGCTGCATCACACGTGCACCATCGAACGGTCCAGATCCCTTGATGGCAGCATCTACTATTTCTCCTCCGGGTTAAGGTTTTCAAAACCCTAAATGGCCATTGATCTAAATCATTGATTTGAGTCCAGATTCAATGGCTGGTGTTGGGACGGCGGGGGCTAATGGGTGAAAACCCTAGTGGGTTTGAGGTTGTCAATTTGGGCCTGAGACGAGTATGATATTGGGTCGGGTCTAGGCTCCAGTTGGGTTCTAGTTTGAGCTTGATTATTTGTATTCTAGGTATTTGTAAATTGGGCCTACACATGTAAAATAAAATTTTATAAATAATACTAATAAAGTAAACCCAAACAAAAATACAAAATCTATATTTTACTAAGAAAATATCATCTTTCATATTTTGTTATTTCTTTCAAAACATCAAGAATATATTTTATTTAATTAATTTTATCTTCCAGTTATAAATTTTGTTACATGAATATTTATAAGCTTATTTCATATTTTATCGTTACTTTCGAAATATTGAGTATAGATTATATTAAATTAATTTTATTTTCGAGTCATAAATTTTGTTATATCAATATAATTTTATAAGATTGTAATTTAATCTTACTCAACTATATAATTGACTAATATTAATTAAAAAATATTCATAATGTCTTTTCTTTTTATATTATATTCCAAAGTTGAATTGAATATTGAAGATGAAAAGGTTGATAATACGTCGGCACATCTGAACACACAATCTTCGTTACGCAACTATATGCAGTGAGCATTTGATCGAGTAGAGTTGAATTGGATTAAAAAATTTGAGATATTAGCGAGTGGTTATACCAATCTTGGTGTCGGTTGCTCGCGCCAATGTTTTCTTTTTATCTTGCATCTTTGTTTTTTCTTTATTTTTAATAATTATGTCTTTGTGGCACTAATTCCTCTGCTTTCATAGCACGGTTTTTCTTTGTCAGTTGACAAGTTTTTTTATTTTATTTTTCAATCTTTGTTGTTTATTTTCTCTTAGTGTTGGATTTGAAGTCACCATGATTAATTAAGATGTCCCTCATTTGTTATCTCGTTGATCTCCCCTACTTTGGGCCCTTGAATTGCATTTGGATACGTAACCTACGATCGTAGATATTTATCTCTTGATATTTAACTCTGTTTTGTGTTTTGTCGGTGGTCTTTTAGTAGTTTAAATCCCCCATTGTGGTTCGTTTTCCGTAGTAGTCAGATCGGTTTGTATCTACCGGTTGTTCGATTTTTTTCTAGATGAGATTTTCATCTTTTCCTTGTATGGTATTGATATGATCTTGAGTGGGCTAGTTTCTTAATGATTTTAGGAGAATATCTCAATTATGTATCTAATTTACTATTTTTATCTTAACTTTTATTGTAATTTTGGATAATTTCTATTTATTAATAAAAATATTTATTTCTATTTCAAAAAAATCGAGTTGACGAGTCTTATTTTATAACTCAAAGTTGACTTGAAATTTGTTCAAGTCGAATCGTGTTTATAAAATTTGAATCGAGTAGAATTTTCGAGTTTCTATTTAAATTTAATTATAAATATATATAATATTATGATATTATTTGATTCTAATTTAAATGGTTTTTTTATAACCATATACAATATATGTATATTTCTTCATATTTTTCATATGTGATATAGATCTATGATACAGAGTAGAGAGACTCAACTCAAACTTGAAAATCAATCCACTAATTATTAAATATTTCGAGTTATTCGAGTTTGATTTTACAACTCGATCGGTTTGAACTTGAAATTTTTCGAGTCAAATTGAGTTTATGAAATTACAAATCGAAGTTAATTCGAACCGAGTCGAAAAAATCGATTTTTCGAATCGAGCCGAGTTCTGCTCACCCATAATAGAGTATAGTAAATTCAAAGGTAATCCAAATTCAAATTAAAGAGTAAAATTTAATACCAAAGGTGATGATAGCAGTAATACATCAATAACGTATCAAATTAAATGTTACATTATCGTAATCTTATTCATCTACATGTCTATGCCATGAAGCATTATCTGAATTCCATGTTGTGGCTGAAGATTTACCTGAGTAAATGGTGAGTGGCTGTAGGAAGGTGACAGCGAGACATCGTAGCGTCGTAGTATCATCGACAGCGTCATCTTCATCTCCGTCATCGCAAAGCTCATCCCCACGCAGGATCGTGGTCCCAACCCGAACGGAAGAAACGCACTGGAATTACGTTTCGTGGCATTGGCGATCCCTTCGGCGAATCTCTCAGGTTTGAAGACATTCGCATCATCACCCCATAAGTCAGGGTCATGGTGAAGTGCAAGATTTGAGACAAACAGAACCAAATCAGGTGGCAGGATCAGGTTGCCTAATTTAGTTTCAGCTTCAACTTTCCTCACCACGCCAGTCACAGGAGGGTATAATCTTAGTGTTTCATTAATGATCATGGTCATCTGAATGCAAACACAGGTACTAATCGTTAATCGTATCGAATCGATGCCGAATTCGACATTCATTCAAATATATGTGATGAAGGGTTAGATTTGCTCACAATCTTTAGTTTACCGATGCCTTCCGGATTCGGATTTCGTTCACCGAAGACCTCAATTACTTCTTGTCTTGCTTTGTCCTGCCAATCTGGATGTGTTGCAAGAAGGAAGACAGTCCATGCGAGTGAAGAACTTGTTGTTTCTTGACCAGCAAAGTAAAATGTCTTGCATTCATCGACCAAATCTTGTTCCGAAAACTTCTTGTTCTTGTCTGTATCATGGTAAGCATTTAACAGCAATCCGAGAAAATCAGTGCCGAAGTTGTTGTCTTCATCGTTAGTCAATTTCTCTTCTCTTTTCTTCACTATCTCCATCACACATTTGTGTATTTCTTTTGCGAGCTTATCTGCTTCAATCTCATCAGCAGTTTTCCAGAACTTACTGGAAAGAAAATAGAGCTGAATCCAGTTATTCATGGCTAGTTTCTTAGATGATACAAGATTAAAAATGTGAACTTTTTTTTACCTGATGACAGGAAATCTAGACTTGAAAAAGTTTCTGTTTGTTATGACAGACAACTTCGTCAAAATGTCGAAAATCTTTTTCCCATCCAAATAACTGCTGCCGAAAGCTGTTCTGGATATCACTTCTGAAGTCAGCAACCTGAACTGTTCAAATAATTCGATTTCTTTGCCTTGGAACGGTTTCCACCTTTCCAGCATCGTCTCAACGCTGGCAATCACCGCCGGACTCATACCCTGCGTACGTTGATTCGATAGATTAATTCGATTAACACTAGAGAATGAACGCATATAATTTTAGAAGCATACTTTCAAGCTCTCCCCATGAAATGCATGGTTAGCCAATTTCCTATGCTTTGCCCATTTTTCACCTTCCGATGTCACAAGGCCATCTCCAAGTATCTTAATGGCGAAATCATCTTTCTCCTTCCTTTCTCTACTAGTCCTCTTCGGGAAAACACCTTCAGTACTTTTCAGTAACTCTTTGGCAAGTTCAGGTTCTGTAATAATCAACCGAGGTCTAACACCTATCCAACCTAGATGATTCTTCCCTACAAAAAGGTTGAATTGTTCAAGTAAATCGAGAAAAAGTGTATTCAAAAACATCTTAATCCCTACCATATGAGCTGATCCTGGAATGAACATGAGGTTGGACTCTGGGAAATATGTCATGCGAGAAATCAGGCATGGGGTTTCTCAGGGCTTCTTGTCTCAGTCTGATGTTTTCTTTGTTGTTGCCATGGATGAACTTGTAAGGCGGTCCTGTGATCCCTTGTGAGCTCATCAAGTGCTGTATACGGAGCGGCGTCCACCAGTATTTGTGCAGGATTTTGGCCAGGGCTATGATCAGTGACAGGCAGATAGAGCCTGCTGCAACGAGGACTGATGCCTTTGCCATGGGATTCATGATTTTGCAGGGGTGATCTTGGAGATATCAGTGTTTTGATCTTTATATTGAAGATGAGAAAAGATGTCGACCAGTTTTTAAATCATATTAAATCATTATCTATGTAAAATAATAGAAGATAAGTAAGTGCACGAAAACGTGAAAAGTCTCTCTTTGATTAATAAATTGAAATTTGACAAGACTATTTCTTGTTTGACAAGCATGGATAGATCGAGCGAGGTGTTAAGGATGCGATCGCTTTTTAAAATTTAAAATTTTCTTATATTTTATATGAATTATTTAATTTTATATTTCTCGAAATTTTATAATATTGCATTTCTTAAAATTTTAATATAATCTTTTATGTTCTCATCGTGAAGGATAACCTGAATTCCATGTTGTGGGACAATCAAGGACGAATCTGTATTGTTGCAGTATCATCGTGAGAACGATCTTCGCACCGACGATCGCAAAGTTGGAACCGACACAGGTCCGAGGACCGATCCCGAAGGGAAAATAGGATGTCACATTGTTGTTTGTAGCTATTGCCACCCCTTCTGAAAATCTCTCCGGTTTAAACAAATGAGCATCGTTACCCCAAAATTCGGGATCATGATGAACTGCCCAGCTTGGGACGAACGATCTTCTCTTGCTTTGTCTTGCCAATCTGTATGGATTGCCAGCAGCAAGACAGTCCACGAAAGCAAAGAATTGCTGGTTTCTTGTCCGGAAATGTAGAATGAGTTGCACTCGTCAATCAAATCTTGTACGAGGATCCTTTTGCTTTCATCGACATCGTGATACGCTTGTAAAAGCAATCCAAGAAAATCATTACCAAAGTTATCCATGTCTCCAAGTTTCACTCTTTCTTCTTTTTTCTTCGACCATTTTCATCACGGAGTCGCGCATTAGACTTAGAAGCTTGTCTGATTCGATCTCGTCCGAGGTTTTCCAAATCTCACTGCAAAATAAGAAATAACATTCCTGTCAAAGAGCAGGGTACATGATTAGGCTAAGGTTGAAGGAATACCTGATGCCTGGAAGTCTGATTTTAAACACATTCCTTCGTATAATGTCGGAATATTTTTTGGTCATGTCGAAAATGTTCTTCCCTTCCAAGTAGCTACTCCCGAAAGCTGTTCTCGATATAATGTCCGAAGTCAATAACCTGAATTCTTCGAACTCTTCAATCTCTTTCCCCTGGTGACGTTTCCATGATCGTAGCATCATTTCAGCACTAACAATCATCTCAGGAATCATTTTCTGCCAACAACAACCCCTTACCATGATGTGTTCTAGTAACAATCTAATGCTAGAACTCGCAGTAGGGAACTAGGAGGCTTACTTTGAGGCATTCCCCTTGGAAAGCATGGCTTATTAACTTGCGGCATTTGAACCATCGTTCTCCTACGGATGTGGCGAGGCCATTTCCCATTATCTTCTTGTTGTAGAACGGTGGCGGCGCCTTTTGAAATGCTTGATCCCTTCTATTCAACATCTCCTTGATTAACTCTAGCTCTGTAATATCTAGTTGAGGCTGGCCTCCTCTCCTCAGATCTTCGTTTCTCATTTCCAGAACTTCTTTGGTGTTCCCATGGATGAATTTGTAAGCAGGGCCTTTGATTCCTTGCTTTCGTAGTCGATACTGTATGCGAATTGGAGTCCACCAAAATCTGTGCAAGAACTTGAAGAGAAGCAAGAGCAAACACAGGCAAAATAAGCTTGACATGATCATCATTGGATCTCCCATTCTATGGATGGCTAATGCTTCATTGTTTAAATTGCCTCAGGTTCTGGCTTCATGTGAATGATTATTGTGATTATTATTACATTCTTTCGGTTTCAATAAACTTACATGTTTCATTAACACATTAATGTTGTCAACTTCATGACATCAAATCCTATATTTTTTATTGCATTGTTTCTCTTTCAATTCACTGTCTGTTCCATTAACATATTGATGTTGTCAACTTCATGACATCTCGTTTACCTATAACGGAAGGTGACATCGATTTACATCGAGCAGAACTACGATGAGGTATAGGCATAGTGAAGCTGTGAAAAAGAAGTAGAAGCTTACCGATGGTGTACATTGGAAGATGGATGATGGATTTACACAGGGTTCAAAACATTATTCTAACCAGTTTCGAAATCCACTCCGAAGGAAAGCTAGAGATCGACGAGTAGCTTTTACAAGAAGCAATCAAGAACAGGTTTAAAGAAGTATATAAACTGAGATTTTAAAGGTAGAAAACATGTTTACATTGATACAAAGGGGTACCTCAGACTATAATAGAGGTTTAGTTCAGTTCAACAACCTCAGTTTTATAACTGACCAACAGATGTTTATAGGACTGCCACACCATTATGGTTACATACATTATTTTAAGGTAATATATGACATCGTTTTATGTTTCGATCTCGGAGTCGACTATCTTTTCACTCTGCAAAGCGTGGAGAATGACCTGAATTCCATGTTGTGGGACAAGCAAAGAGTTTAAAACAGGCGAGTGAACATAAGCAGGGGAGAGGGTAAATCTGTATCGTTGTAGTATCATAGTGAGGACAACCTTAGCCACCATGGTCGCGAAGTTGAAACCGACGCAGGTTCGAGGACCGATCCCAAAGGGAAAATATGCTGCCACATTGTTGTTTGTAGCTTTAGCCACCCCTTCCGAAAATCTCTCAGGTTTGAACAAATGAGCATTGTCGCCCCAGATTCCGGCGTCGCGATGAACTACCAAGTTCGAAATGAACAAGTGAAGGTTCGCAGGCACAATCAGTTTCCCCAAACTAACTTCCCTTTCGCATTTCCTTACGAAGACGAGTGCAGGAGGATACAATCTTAGGGCTTCATTGATTATCATGGTTATCTGCAATGATGGGAAACGAAAAAACGGATAAGCTTTTCGGATCATACACAATGCATGTAACTCGATTTTCTTACAGTGTTTAGTTTAGATAAGTCGTTTGGATGTGGATTTTGGTGACCAAACAACCTGATCACTTCTTCTCTTGCTTTGTCTTGCCAATCTGTATGTATTGCCAGCAGCAAGACAGTCCATGAGATCAGGGAATTGCTGGTTTCTTGACCGGAAATGTAAAACGTCTTGCACTCGTCGATCAAATCTTGTACGAGGATCCTTTTGTTTTCATCGACATCGTGATATGCTTGTAAAAGCAGTCCTAGAAAATCATTACCAAAGTCATCTCTGTCCCCAAGTTTCACTTTCTCTTCTCTTTTCTCGACGATTCCCATCACTGAGTTGCGCATTAAACTTAGAAGCTTGTCTGCTTCGATCTCGTCCGACGTTTTACAAATTTCACTGCAAAACAAGAAAAAAAAACATTCCTATCAAAGTGCAGGGTACGCGATTAGGCTAAGGTGGAAGGTACCTGATGCCTGGAAGCCTGATTTTAAACACATTCTTTCGTATAATGTCGGAATATTTTTTGGTCATGTCGAAAATGTTCTTGCCCTCCAAGTAACTACTCCCGAAAGCGGTTCTCGATATAATGTCGGCAGTCAATAACCTGAATTCTTCAAACACCTCAATCTCTTTCCCCTGGTGATGTTTCCATGATTGTAGCATAATTTCAACACTAACAATCATCTCAGGAATCATTTTCTGCCAAGAAAGTGTTAGGAAAATAAACCTAATACAAGTAATTTTCCTATAACCAGATTAGTGAGAATGCGAAATAAAAGCGGAAAAATAATACCCAAAAATTGATAACGGAGTTCAGCCAATTGTGCTTACGTCTCCGGGCTGCTGCAGATCTTTTACTAAGAGAGAAAATTTACAGGTGTTTACAAAACACTCACTACTCACAAGAAAGCTCTCTAGTATAGGAAGAAAGAAATGTTTTAGGATGATTTTGAAGCTAAATGGGTAAGGGTATTTATAGTAGAAACTTAGGGACTAATCTTTGAAAATACCCTAAAGTGCAATGACTAAAGTGAATTTACCTATTCCTATTTTCAACAAACATCTACCAAAATTTTACCAAACTTTGAAAAACATTTTTCAAAGAAACATTTACCAAACTTTGAAAAAACATTTTCCAAAGTTGGTTGCCAAACTTTGAAACTTTTAACAATCTCCCACTTGAAGACTGATTTTAATATGTCTTCACACCTCGATCAATGCAGCAGCATGTCTGGTCTTGTTATTCTAGCATGCCAACTGAAGCTGAACACAACTTCAGTTTGTCCGTAGTCACCGTCTTTGTCAACATGTCTGCCGGATTTTGAGCTCCAGTAATCTTTTCAAGTTTCAAAATCCCATCTTCCAGAAGAGACCAGATAAAATGATATCTCAATTGTATGTGCTTTGTCCTGGAATGAAAAGACGGATTCTTTGCTAGATGGATAGCACTTTGACTGTCGCAATACAAGATATTGTTTTCTTGTTTCTTGCCTAACTCTTCCAAGAAACTTTGGAGCCAAACCATCTCCTTGCTGGCTTCCGTAACAGCGACATATTCTGCTTCAGTTGTGGAGAGAACAACTATCTTATGTAGTTGAGAAACCCAACTCACTGCAGTTCCTCCTAGAGTATAGACATACCCTGTAGTGCTCCTTCTGATGTCGACATTTCCGGCTAAGTCAGCATCTACATAGCCTGTCAGTATCATATCTCCACCTTTGAAACAAAGTGCTTTGTTTGTGGTACCCCGAAGATATCTGAGGATCCATTTGACTGCTTCCCAGTGTACCTTGCCCGGATTATTCATATACCTGCTAACAGCTCCCACTGCATGAGCAATATCTGGTCTGGTACAAACCATGGCATACATCAGACTTCCAATTGCTGAGGCATACGGCACCTTCACCATGTGTGCACGTTCTTCCTCCGTCTTTGGTGATTGGTCTTTGGAGAGTCTGAAATGAACACCTAAAGGTGTACTTACTGGTTTAGCATCTTGCATGTTGAACCTGGAGAGTACTTTGTTGATGTACTCAGCCTGTGATAACATCAAAGTCCCCGACTTTATGTCTCTCTTGATCCTCATCCCAAGAATCTGCTTTGCAGCGCCCAAATCCTTCATAGCAAACTGCTTCGACAATTTTTGCTTCAAGTGTATAATCTCTTGCATGTCTGAGCCTGCAACGAGCATGTCATCAAGTACAATAATAAAATAATGAAGCTGTTGTCGAACCTCTTGATGTAGCAACAATGATCTACTTGGCATCTGATAAAACCACTGCTACTCATGAAGCTATCGAACTTCTTGTACCACTGTCTAGGAGCTTGTTTTAAACCATACAAGCTCTTCTTCAACCTGCATACCAGGTTTTTTTTGTCTGCCTCTATGAAGCCTTCTGGCTGCCTCATATAGATTTCTTCCTCCAAATCACCATGAAGGAAAGCTGTCTTTACATCTAACTGCTCAAGATGTAAATTCTCTGCAGCTACAATTTTCAAAACCAGTCTGATTGTAGACAATTTTACGACTGGAGAGAAAATTTCATTATAGTCAATACCTTCTTTTTGCTGAAAGCCTTTGACAACCAATCTTGCTTTGTAGCGTTTGCTCCCATCGTGCTCTTCTTTGATCCTGTAAATCCACTTGTTGTGGAGCGCTTTCTTGCCTGATGGTAATTCAGCTAATTCTCATGTCTGATTTGACATAAGCGAGTCCATCTCATCTTTCATGGAAGACTCCCACTTGACTGAATCCTCCACTTGCATTGCTTCATCATAGCACTCTGGTTCACCATTGTCAGTCAGCAACAAGTAGTGTAAAGAAGGAGAATACTATTGGGTTGGTTTAGGAATTCTGGAGGAGCGTCTCAGTTCTAGTGTGCCTGGTTCTTCTTGAACTGCTTCAGGATTGATCTGAACATCATTTCCAGAAATCTCCTCAAACTCAGCAAATTCCTTTGTTTCAGCTTCGGTATTACTTGATTCTGCGGTTGACCTATCTTTGTACATCACATTTTCATTGAAAATGACGTCTCTATTTCTGATGATCTTTCGATTTTCGTAGTCCCAAAACCGGTAACCGAACTCATCACCACCGTAACCAACAAAGACGCATTTGTTGGACTTGGCATCAAGTTTACTTCTTTCAGCAGAGTTTATGTGTACATAAGAAATACAACCAAACACTCTTAAGTATGAAAGGTTTATTTCTTTCTTGCTCCAAGCTTCCTCTGGTATTCCGCCATCCAAAGGAACTGAGGGCCCACGGTTGATCAAGTAAGCTGCAGTGTTGATAGCTTCAGCCCATAGAAAATTGGGCAATCCGGCATGTATCCTCATGCTTCTGGCACGTTCATTTAGAGTTATGTTCATGCGCTCTGCTACGCCATTCTGCTGCGGTGTTATGGGAACTGTTGTCTCCATCTTGATCCCATTGTTTGCGCAGAAATCTCTGAATCTACTGTCTCTCTATTCTCCTCCATTGTCAGACCTCAACCGCTTGACTTTCAAACCAGACTCATTTTCCACCATGGCCTTCCATTTTCTGAAGGTATCAAAGACTTCTGATTTCTTCTTCAGAAAATAAACCCACACCTTCCTTGTTGAATCATCGATGAAGGTGACATAATATAGTGAGCCTGCAAGAGATGGAACTGGGGATGGTCCCCATACATCAGTATGAACCAACTCTAACCTTTCTGCCTTGGGTGTCTTGCCAATCTTTGTAAAACTGACTTTCTTTTGTTTGCCAAAGATGCAATCCTCGCATAGTCTGACATCTACATTCTTTAGATCCGACAGCTTCCCTTTTGATAGAAGTATCTTCATTCCTTTCTCGCTCATATGGCCAAGCCTTTGGTGCCATAGGTTTGATTTTCCATCAGCATCTGCTACTGCAATGATATTCTCTAAATTTGAGGTTATATAGAGAGTACCAGTCTTCTTACCACGAGCAATGACGAGTGCTCCTTTGGTAATCTTCCATTCACAGCCTGAAAAGGTTGTGCTATATCCTTCTCCATCAAGCTATCCAACAGAAATCAGATTTCTTTTGAGACCAGGAATATGTCTCACTCCTGTCAGCTTCCAGGTGGTCTGGTTTGGCAACTTTAGTCGGATGTCTCCTTTTCCGACGATCTTTAAGGTTTCATCATCAGCAAGATGAACCTTCCCAAAATCACCACTGACATAGTTCTCTATGATTTCTTGGTATGGGGTGGAGTGGAAAGATGCCCCTGAATCCAAGATCCATGATTCAATCGGACTGTTGACGCTTAGAATCATGGCATCACCTGTCTCCTCTGTCACGTTTGCAGATTCCTGTGCACCGGTATCTTTCTTCAGTGCTCGGCAATCTCTTTTGAAGTGACCCTTCTTGCCGCAATTATAACAGGTAAAATCTTTATTTCCTGTTCTTGATTTGCCCCTTCTGGATTTTGATCTGCCACGATTTGAATTTCTTTATGAAGTTCTCCCTCTAGACTCGGTGTGCAAGGCTGAGGAGGTTGATGCTTCACCCGATTCTCTTCGTCGAATTTCTTCACTCAATACCAGATCCCGAACATCGTCGAATTTTAATTTGCTGTTTCCCGACGAACTGCTGACTGCTGTAACAGTAGCATTCCTACTGTCTGGTAGAGATGATAAGAGAATTAAAGCTCGAACTTCATCATCGAACTCAATTTCCACTGAACTCAACTGGGTTGTGATTGTGTTGAGTTCATTTAGGTGTTGTGCCACCGATGCCCCTTCCGCCATCCGCAAATTGAATAATCGCCTCATCAAATGAACTTTGTTTGAGGCCGATGGCTTCTTGTGCATACTGGAGAGAGCCGCCATAAGACCCGCCGTGGTCTTTTCCTTTGCTATGTTAAAAGCAACATTGCGGGATAACGTCAGTCGGATAACTCCGAGGGCTTGTCTGTCGAGAAGAGCCCAATCTTCATCCTTCATGCCCTCTGGTTGCTTTCCTGAGAGAGGTTGATATAGATTTTTCTGGTACAAAAAATCTTCAATCTGCATCTTCCAAAAACCAAAGTCCGCACCATCGAACTTTTCATTTTTCACCTTCCCTTCGTCTGCAGCCATCGCTCCCACTCGAATCTGGCTTCGTTTGGATCGTTTCTGACAATTCTTGCGAATCACCGTGTATTAGAACACCACCGTCGATAAACTCGTATCGCCGACCGAATTTCACTATTCACGAAATTCACTATTCACGTGAATAGTGATGAATAGTAACCTCGCAGAAAATTTGACAAAATTCACAACCAAAAGCTCTGATTACCAGTTGTTAGGAAAATAAACCTATTACAAGTAATTTTCCTATAACCAGATTAGTGAGAATGCGAAATAAAAGCGGAAAAATAATACCCGAAAATTGATAACGGAGTTCAGCCAATTGTGCTTACGTCTCCGGGCTGCTGCAGATCTTTTACTAAGAGATAAAATTTACAGGTGTTTACAAAACACTCACTACTCACAAGAAAGCTCTCTAGTATAGGAAGAAATAAATGTTTTGGGATGATTTTGAAGCTAAATGGGTAAGGGTATTTATAGTAGAAACTTAGAGACTAATCTTTGAAAATACCCTAAAGTGCAATGACTAAAGTGAATTTACCCATTCCTATTTTCAACAAACATCTACCAAAATTTTACCAAACTTTGAAAAACATTTTTCAAAGAAACATTTACCAAACTTTGAAAAAACATTTTCCAAAGTTGGTTGCCAAACTTTAAAACTTTTAACAGAAAGCAACCCCCTTAACATGATATGTTCTAGTAACAATCTAATGCTAAAATTTGCAGTAGGGAACCAGCCAGCTTACTTTGAGGCATTCCCCTTGGAAAGCATGGTTTATTAACTTCCGGTGCCTGATCCACTGTTCGCCTACGGATGTGGCGAGGCCGTTTCCCATTAACTTCTTGACGTAGAACGGCGGGGGCGCTTTCTGATATGCTTTATCCCTGTTGTTCAGCACCTCTCTGATCAGCTCTAGCTCTGTGATCGCTAGCTGAGGCTGCCCTCCTCTCCAACTAAGGTAATTCTTCCCTATTCCAAAAACATATACATACATGCATACATACATATACTATAATAAGAAATTCAAGAACAAATCAAGAAGATGAAGACCAACCTTACCATACTTGTTCTTCCATGTATAGACCTGAGGCAGCACTCTGGGGAGTATATCATCCGATAAACCCAAGGGTTTGCTGCGGTTTTATTTCTCATTTCCAGAATCTCTTTGTTGTTTCCATGAATGAATCTGTAAGCAGGACCTTGAATTCCTTGTGAGCCTTGTTAGGAAAATAAACCGAGTACAAGTAATTTCCCTATAACCAGATTAGTGAGAATGCAAAATAAAAGCGGAAAAATAATACCCGAAAATTGATAACGGAGTTCAGCCAATTATGCTTACGTCTCCGGGCTGCTGCAGATCTTTTACTAAGAGAGAAAATTTACAGGTGTTTACAAAACACTCACTACTCACAAGAAAACTCTCTATTATAGGAAGAAAGAAATGTTTTGGGATGATTTTGAAGCTAAATGAGTAAGGGTATTTATAGTAGAAACTTAGGGACTAATCTTTGAAAATACCCTAAAGTGCAATGACTAAAGTGAATTTACCCATTCATATTTTCAACAAACATCTACCAAAATTTTACCAAACTTTGAAAAACATTTTTCAAAGAAACATTTACCAAACTTTGAAAAAACATTTTCCAAAGTTGGTTGCCAAACTTTGAAACTTTTAACAATCTCCCACTTGAAGACTGATTTTAATATGTCTTCACACCTCGATCAATGCAGCAGCATGTCTGGTCTTGTTATTCTAGCATGCCAACTGAAGCTGAACACAACTTCAGTTTGTCCGTAGTCACCGTCTTTGTCAACATGTCTGCCGGATTTTGAGCTCCACTAATCTTTTCAAGTTTCAAAATCCCATCTTCCAAAAGAGACCGGATAAAATGATATCTCAATTGTATGTGCTTTGTCCTGGAATGAAAAGACGGATTCTTTGCTAGATGGATAGCACTTTGACTGTCGCAATACAAGATATTGTTTTCTTGTTTCTTGCCTAACTCTTCCAAGAAACTTTGGAGCCAAACCATCTCCTTGCTGGCTTCCGTAACAGCGACATATTCTGCTTCAGTTGTGGAGAGAGCAACTATCTTCTATAGTTGAGAAACCCAACTCACTGCAGTTCCTCCTAGAGTATAGACATACCCTGTAGTGCTCCTTCTGATGTCGACATTTCCGGCTAAGTCAGCATCTACATAGCCTGTCAGTATCATATCTCCACCTTTGAAACAAAGTGCTTTGTTTGTGGTACCCCGAAGATATCTGAGGATCCATTTGACTGTTTCCCAGTGTACCTTGCCCGGATTATTCATGTACCTGCTAACAGCTCCCACTGCATGAGCAATATCTGGTCTGGTACAAACCATGGCATACATCAGACTTCCAATTGCTGAGGCATACGGCACCTTCACCATGTGTGCACGTTCTTCCTCCGTCTTTGGTGATTGGTCTTTGGAGAGTCTGAAATGAACACCTAAAGGTGTACTTACTGGTTTAGCATCTTGCATGTTGAACCTGGAGAGTACTTTGTTGATGTACTCAGCCTGCGATAACATCAAAGTCCCCAACTTTGTGTCTCTCTTGATCCTCATCCCAAGAATCTGCTTTGCAGCGCCCAGATCCTTCATAGCAAACTGCTTCGACAATTTTTGCTTCAAGTTTATGATCTCTTGCATGTTTGAGCCTGCAACGAGCATGTCATCAACGTACAACAATAAAATAATGAAACTATTTTCGAACCTCTTGATGTAGCAACAATGATCTGCTTGGCATCTGGTAAAACCACTGCTACTCATAAAACTATCAAACTTCTTGTACCACTGTCTAGGAGCTTGTTTTAAACCATACAAGCTCTTCTTCAACCTGCATACCAGGTTTTTCTTGCCTGCCTCTATGAAGCCTTCTGGCTGCCTCATATAGATCTCTTCCTACAAATCACCATGAAGGAAAGCTGTCTTTACATCTAACTGCTCGAGATGTAAATTCTCCGCAGCTTCTTTTTGCTGAAAACCTTTGACAACCAATCTTGCTTTGTAGCGTTTTCTCCCATCATGTTCTTCTTTGATCCTGTAAATCCACTTGTTATGGAGCGCTTTCTTGCCTGGTGGTAATTCAGCTAATTCCCACGTCTGATTTGACATAAGCGAGTCCATCTCATCTTTCATGGAAGACTCCCACTTGACTGAATCCTCCACCTGCATTGCTTCATCATAGCACTCTGGTTCACCATTGTCAGTCAGCAACAAATAGTGCAAAGAAGGAGAATACCGTTGGGTTGGTTTAGGAATTCTGGAGGAGCGTCTCAGTTCTGGTGTGTGTGGTTCTTCTTGAACTGCTTCAGGATTGATCTGAACATCATTTCCAGAAATATCCTCGAACTCAGCAAATTCCTTTGTTTCAGCTTCGGTATTACTTGATTCTGCGGTTGACCTATCTTTGTACATCACATTTTCATTGAAAATGACGTCTCTGCTTCTGATGATCTTTCGATTTTCGTAGTCCCAAAACCGGTAACCGAACTCATCACCACCGTAACCAACAAAGACGCATTTGTTGGACTTGGCATCAAGTTTACTTCTTTCAGCAGAGTTTATGTGTACATAAGAAATACAACCAAACACTCTTAAGTGTGAAAGGTTTATTTCTTTCTTGCTCCAAGCTTCCTCTGGTATTCCGCCATCCAAAGGAATTGAGGGCCCACGGTTGATCAGGTAAGCTGCAGTGTTGATAGCTTCAGCCCATAGAAATTTGGGCAATCCGGCATGTATCCTCATGCTTCTGGCACGTTCATTCAGAGTTCTGTTCATGCGCTCTGCTACGCCATTCTGCTGCGGTGTTATGGGAACTGTTATCTCCATCTTGATCCCATTGTTTGCGCAGAAATCTCTGAAACTATTGTCTCTGTACTCTCCTCCATTGTCAGACCTCAACCGCTTGACTTTCAAACCAGTCTCATTTTCCACCATGGCCTTCCATTTTCTGAAGGTATCAAAGACTTCTGATTTCTTCTTCAGAAAATAAACCCACACCTTCCTTGTTGAATCATCGATGAAGGTGACATAATATAGTGAGCCTGCAAGAGATGGAACAGGGGATGGTCCCCATACATCAGTATGAACCAATTCTAACCTTTCTGCCTTGGGTGTCTTGCCAATCTTTGCAAAACTGACTTTCTTTTGTTTGCCAAAGATGCAATCCTCGCATAGTCCGACATCTATATTCTTTAGATCCGGCAGCTTCCCTTTTGACAGAAGTATCTTCATTCCTTTCTCGCTCATATGGCCAAGCCTTTGGTGCCATAGGTTTGATTTTCCATCAGCATCTGCTACTGCAATGATATTCTCTAAATTTGAGGTTACATAGAGAGTATCAGTCTTCTTACCACGAGCAATGACGAGTGCTCCTTTGGTAATCTTCCATTCACAGCCTGAAAAAGTTGTACTATATCCTTCTCCATCAAGCTGCCCAACAGAAATCAGATTTCTTTTGAGGCCAGGAATATGTCTCACTCCTGTTAGCTTCCAGGTGGTCTAGTTTGGCAGCTTTAGTCGGATGTCTCCTTTTCCGACGATCTTCAAGGTTTCATCATCAGCTAGATGAACCTTCCCAAAATCACCACTGACATAGTTCTCCATGATTTCTCGGCATGGGGTGGAGTGGAAAGATGCCCCTGAATCCAAGATCCATGATTCAATCGGACTGTTGACGCTTAAAATCATGGCATCACCTGTCTCCTCCGTCATGTTGGCAGATTCCTGTGCGCCGATATTTTTCTTCGGTGCTCGGCAATCTCTTTTGAAGTGGCCCTTTTTGCCGCAATTATAACAGGTAAAATCTTTATTTCCTGTTCTTGATTTGCCCCTTCTAGATTTTGATCTGCCACGATTTGAATTTCTTTCTGAAGTTCTCCCTCTAGACTCCGTGTGTAAGGCTGAGGAGGTTGATGCTTCACCCGATTCTCTTCGTCGAATTTCTTCACTCAATACCAGATCCCGAACATCGTCGAATTTTAATTTGCTGTTTCCCGATGAACTGCTGACTGCTGTAACAGTAGCATTCCAACTGTCTGGTAGAGATGATAAGAGAATTAAAGCTCGAACTTCATCATCGAACTCAATTTCCACTGAACTCAACTGGGTTGTGATTGTGTTGAGTTCATTTAGGTGTTGTGCCACCGATGCCCCTTCCGCCATCCGCAAATTGAATAATCGCCTCATCAAATGAACTTTGTTTGAGGCCGATGGCTTCTCGTACATACTGGAGAGAGCCGCCATAAGACCCGCCGTTGTCTTTTCCTTTGCTATGTTAAAAGCAACATTGCGGGATAACGTCAGTCGGATAACTCCGAGAGCTTGTCTGTCGAGAAGAGCCCAATCTTCATCCTTCATGCCCTCTGATTGCTTTCCTGAGAGAGGTTGATATAGATTTTTCTGGTACAAAAAATCTTCAATCTGCATCTTCCAAAAGCCAAAGTCCGCACCATCGAACTTTTCAATTTTCACCTTCTCTTCGTCTGCAGCCATCGCTTCCACTCGAATCTGGCTTCTTTTGGATCGTTTCTGACAATTCTTGCGAACCACCGTGTATTAGAACACCACTGTCGACAAACTCGTATCGCCGACCGAAATTTCACTATTCACGAAATTCACTATTCACGTGAATAGTAATGAATAGTAACCTTGCAGAAAAATTGACAAAATTCACAACCAAAAGCTCTGATTACCAGTTGTTAGGAAAATAAACCGAGTACAAGTAATTTCCCTATAACCATATTAGTGAGAATGCAAAATAAAAGCGGAAAAATAATACCCGAAAATTGATAACAGAGTTCAGCCAATTATGCTTACGTCTCCGGGCTGCTGCAGATCTTTTACTAAGAGAGAAAATTTACAGGTGTTTACAAAACACTCACTACTCACAAGAAAGCTCTCTAGTATATGAAGAAAGAAATGTTTTGGGATGATTTTGAAGCTAAATGGGTAAGGGTATTTATAGTAGAAATTTAGGGACTAATCTTTGAAAATACCCTAAAGTGCAATGACTAAAGTGAATTTACCCATTCATATTTTCAATAAACATCTACCAAAATTTTACCAAACTTTGAAAAACATTTTTCAAAGAAACATTTACCAAACTTTGAAAAAACATTTTCCAAAGTTGGTTGTCAAACTTTGAAACTTTTAACAAGCCTAGTAGATTCTGCACGTAAACCGGAGTCCACCAAAATCTTTGCAAGAACTTGAAGATAACTAGGAGCAAGCAGATGCAGAAACAGGCCGAGAGAAGAAGCATGGTTGGATCTACCATTTTCCGCTTGCTGGAACTCTACATTGTTTGCTTTGTTTGATAAGAAAATTGGCTGTGTCTTGATGGGGACGAAAGCTGGAGAGCAAAACAAGATCAGATGCCTGATGGCCGAAGATTTGGCTCCATGTGAATCATTATCGTGTTTATTAAATATTAAACTTTTGGATTTGGATAACAACTCTGATCCGGATATGAATACATCGATAGTAGATCAAATATCAACGTTTATGCTATTTATGTGTGGGGATGGAGGTGGTTAGGTGCTCGTTCATGGTGATTCAAATGGTGTCTCGTTTATGGTGGTTTGGTGTCTCTGACTCAAAGATGACTCGGCACGAAACCAATGCGATGCAGCAAGCTGCTAATGGGTCCAATGTCACATTTGTTTCGAATTGTTCATCGCATAAAGAAAATCACGAGTTTGTGTTTTATATTCATTAATATATTTATTTTGTGAAATAAATTTGCTTTTTTAAATAAAGAAAAAATTGTTGTCGGTTTCGTTATTTTTATGCGCTCAGTGGTTTTACGGATTTTCAAGAGGCACACGGTTTTGTTCAAGGAAGTGGAATAAAATATTTGATGGTGTGAATTTATAGTTTAAGTTATATCCTAAATTTTTGAATATTTTTAATGGTTTAATGCAAAAATAAGTGTCAGAATTAATTGTATCGATAAATGTTTGAATGTTTAAAGAATTTTTTACTAAAAATAAGTATCTAATATTTCAAACGTTATATTTTTAAGTGTTCTGGCGTTAATTGTTATTAAAAATCTACGTTAAGTGACACATACCACATTATGATAATTTTTAAAAAATATTTAAAAAATGAAAAAAAAAATTGTATATAAAAAAATAATAACCCCCATTCCCTCCCCTCTTTCCATTCTCTCTTCCTTCTTCTCCTTTTCATAGTTGTCGGCCCAATCAGAAGTGATCGTCACTGTCACCGTCATCAACATCAGAGTCAACTTCCTGTCAAACCTTCGTTGACCTTTCCTCGTAATATGACACCATTTGTCATAGAGAAGCGTTCAAAGGTTCATTGGATATCGTCGTCGTTCTTCGACGATTCCGTCGTTCATAAGTCACACCGCCGTCGCCATTCGAACCACCGTGCAATTCCGATAAAAACCCCTACCGTTTGGCGATGACGATGATGGCCGGAGATAGTCGGCGCCCATTTGGGTTGGGAAATTGAAATTGAGAGTTAGGGATTTGGATTTTGGGATTTTGGTTGACGGTAAGGACAACAATTGATCAATGAGTAGATAACGACGGGTGGGTGACCGTTCGGCGATGACGATGGTGGTCAGAGATGACCGACGACAGTTGATAATGGTGATTAAAAATGAGAGATTTTAGTTTTTTAGGGATTTTTATAATTTTAATAAAAATTAAGTTTTTATAAATACTTTTTATTTTATTTATTTTTTAATTAAAAATAATATTTTTATTATTAAAAATAAAAAATAAAAGGTATACACATAAAAATATAACTGAGAAAACCTTAGTTACCTATTTTTAGCAAAAAATTATTTTCGACACTAAAATGTTTTTCCATTCATAGTTTGGACACTGATTTTTGTATTAAGCATATTTTAATTTATAAATTTGTTCAAGCTAGTCAAATTCATGTTGGTTTTAATATTATGAGTTTGAGGTTCAAGATTTCTAAGTTGTTTTAATTGCATCACATGTCTTCAAAGTATGATCTTCATTTTAAATTGGTCTCTAAACTTTTTTAATATTCTAATTTCATCCTTAAACTATGGTTATCATTATGAATTACTTCTCAAACTTTTGAATGTTTCAATTTCATTCCCAAACTATGACCTTCATTCTAAATTGGTCCCCAAATTTTTGAACATTTTAATTTCATCCCAAACTATACATATATACTAATCTTATCCCTTGTTAATAAAATTGTTAGGCCAAATTATATTAGTATATGTTTGAAAAAAATTTAGGCTAAATTATGGTTGAAACTAATTACATATTTGGATGAATTTGGGGATGAAATTGGAATATTCAAAAGTTTGGGGACCAAATTAGAAAAAGTCATACTTTAGGGGTAAAACTAGAATGTTCAAAAGTTTAAAGACTGATTTAGAATGAGAGTCATAATTTAAGGATGAAACCAAAATATTCAAAATCTTAAACACCAACTTAAAATTAGAGTTATAATTTGAAAACATACTATGGTAAACTATGCATTTAGTACCTAACTATCAATTTGGTCTTTTTCAGTGCCTAAACTTTCAATTTTTTTCAAAATCATACCTAACGTTTAGTTTTTGTTTCATTTTAGTACCCCCACTGTTAAAAGTTTAATGCATTTAGTATATAAACTATCAATTTTGGTCCATTTTAGTACCTAAACTTTCATTTTCCCCCCCAAAACTTAATATAAAATTTTGAACATGGGTACAAAAATGGAGCAAAA
This sequence comes from Hibiscus syriacus, assembly GCF_006381635.1. Taxonomy (NCBI): domain Eukaryota; kingdom Viridiplantae; phylum Streptophyta; class Magnoliopsida; order Malvales; family Malvaceae; genus Hibiscus; species Hibiscus syriacus. The sequence goes on from NW_024063181.1 coordinate 139,320, forward strand.
ACTAAACTTTAGGTATGATTGTGAAAAAATTGAAAGTTTAAATACTAAACCAAACTAAAACTAATAGTTTAGGTACTAAACGCATAATTTACCCTTAACTTTATCCCTCGCAATCTTTCATGCGTACCTTGAGAAGTGGGGGTTGTTGTTAGTCTGATAATAACTCGAATTCAAACTCAGGTGAGTTAGACCCAAAAATGCGAGTTGGAGCCATTTGGGGAATCTGTTTTGGGTATTTGGCCCAGTACCTTATGGGATATGCATTAAATCTTCTAATTTCAACCGGACCTGGAATCAAGGATAGACCGAATGGATGCTAAGGGGTCAAATTCTCTAAAAAAATTAAATTCCGTTATATTTAGATTATTGATTATTTAATTTCGCATCCTTACAATTTTTAATGTATTTCTTAAGTTCGTATCTCCTAATATAAATTCATTTGTCCGTTTCTACCTGAAAACAGAGTTTGACTCGGTCATCATGTTGTCACCACTCACCTCTATGGCTCTATCTCTTCCTATTGCCGTTTGTTTTCCTATTATAAGCACAACTTGTAAATTGACAAGCAACAAATCTCGTCATGATTTGGTGGAATAAATAAACAAACTTTGAAAGGGTCTATCACAAAACAACACCCATATGAGTATACAGTAGCTTAAGTTTCATCATTTGTCATCAAACTATGATAAACAAGTAAAATATATAATTATGACCCCACCAAAGTCGAGTTCTTTGCAAAAGGTCACTTTGCCAGTAATATCTGGTATTGTTTATTAGGCCATTATCAAAGCTACGAGCTGGTGCCTACCAGATATTAAGCCTCCGTAGGCACGGCGCCGTTGAATTCCCGGAGCTGAACAGCTAGAACGACAACGACATCGACCTCGGCCTAATACCGAGATAGCTGATATATATGATTTAGCTTGACATAATTGGGAGAAGCCAAACTAGATAGAATGATCATTCTTTGCTTGAAATGTATATACATTTTCATCAAAAACCATATGTTTCAGCAGATTATTCTCCATTGGAATCCATTCTTCTCGACTGTGGCTCTTCAGCTTTGCGAGCTTTATCGTATGATGGCCGGAATTGGACTAGTGGCAGCTCATATTTCATCGCTTCTAACTCCGGTAACGGCTTCCCTGTGTCTCGATCGTCTTCGGAAGGGACATCTGCGCCTGAAGTTCCCTACATGACTGCTAGGATGTTCCACTCCAAGTTTACTTACACATTCAATGTGTCCTTTTAAGTAGAAACCAGAGGACATTCATCATTTGATCCTGCATGATTAATAAGGGTCACTACTCGCTATTTCAACAAAAAAGATTGTCCTTTTAGGCCAAGAAAACCGTTTTTCAAAGGCCAAATTTGTTGTGAAATTACAGCAATTGCATAGTACAGTCTAATGGTGTATTTGCAGCTTCAGCAAAGCTGATCCAAACCCAGCATCTCCACTGCAACAAACATGTCCTTTTAGGCCATTAAAGCATCAGGTCAAATTTTCACCCACACACCAACCCCTCTTTTCCTTTTTCTCAATACACACTTTAGTAGTATTGTATTTACAAAGGTCAAATTTTGGTCTTGGTCCCTCTACTGTATATACTGAAATTTGAGGGTTTTAGAGATTAAATCTCAAATTTCTATACATTAGAGGGACCGGAACTTATAATTATAAAAACGATGGGGTTTGAGTTTAAGCCGAGAGCCAGAAATTAGGATGTAAAATCATGTAATCGTTCAAGTTTCAATCGGATTCTGTCGGGTCAGGTAAAATCAGATACAAGTCGTATCAGATCATTTTGATGGTTGGACTCAAATTGGATCGGGTTCGGGTCATTTTCAGGTTGATTTGACATCCGATTCAGTTCGGGTTTAGGTGGGGTTAATTCCAGTTAAGATCGATGTCAGTTCGGGTCAAAACGGGTCAGGTCCGGAACAGTTAAACACCATGTTAATTCAAATTCGGATGGACTTCAGTCGGATCTCGTTCAGATCAGGTCGAATCTTTACCGAATAAGGATTGACTTTAGATGGAGTCATTTTTTATTTTTGGATTAATTATTTTTCGCCTTTCGTTAACGTTGAATTGCAATTTATAATTGTATATGATTTAGAGTAAATTACTAAAAATATAAATAATTATTGATCAATTTTGATAAAATTTTATTTTAAGGATAAAATTGAACCAATATGAAATTACAAGTAAAAATTTAAATAAATTAAACAACACGCATTGATGAGGGACAAATAAAAAAAATTAAAATGTGAAGTTAAAATTAATATAAAAAAGTATTAAATTATACCCATTTAAAAAGTTATGGGTCCATTACAAAAATATAAATAAGTAATAAGTATGAGTCAATTTCATATGCAAATATAATTTTAAGAACTAAATTGAATAAATATGAAATTACAAATATGAAATTCAAATCAAAATAATTGTAAAATATTAAAAAAATATGTAAAATGAACTAAACTGCATTCATTTCAAAATTAAAAAAATAATAATATAATAATTATATATATATAAAAACTATATAATAATATAATATATATAAACTATATAATTTATATTTATATATTATATATAGTTTAAAAAAATCATATTTCAAGACAAGGAGCTATATAAACCTTGTTTCGAGGGCTTCGTGACGGAGAGAAGAACCATCGTGTCATGACATTGGACGGCATAAGACATTGCCCACTGCAAAGCTCCGTTGGCTTCAATGGTGGAATCAACGACTACCATGATTTTCCGGCCGAGTTAAAACTCGGGTCTATTTTCTCCATGGTAAGGATCAACTCGGGTCTATTTTTGAAATTTTTTATTTTTATATTATTTAAATATATTATTTAATTACTAAAAATCATTATAAATATATTATTTTAACCGTTTAAAATATAATAAATAATTATAAATATATTATTATAAAATATATTATTTTTAGCATTTTAAAATGTAAAAAATATTTATAAATATATTATTATAATTTATAAAGTATATTATTTTATTTTTAAAATATTAATATATTTTGATCGAATTGGGTTTTAGTCTAAAAATTGAGGCAGGTTGGAGGCTAAAAAATCTTAAAATTCTTCAATATAAGATATATATTTTCATGTCGGGGTCAGGGAGACCAAAAATCGGCCAACCCTGCCCCGTGCCCATCCCTAGTTTTAGTATCTAAACTTTTGATTTTTCTAAAACCGTACCTAACATTTATTTTTTATTTTATTTTATTATCCGTTAAAAACTTAATGTGAGTTTTGAAAAAAAAATGAAGATTTAAGTACTAAAACGGGCCAAAACTAATAGTTTAAGTACTAAATACGTTAAGTTTTTAACGATGGGTACTAAAATGAAATAAAAACTAAACATTAGGTATGATTTTGAAAAAATTAAAAGTTTAAGTACTAAAAGATGTCAAAATTGATAATTTACATACTAAATGTATAGTTTACCCTAAATTATATAAAACTTCCGTCATATCAGAAGTTTTCTGAACTGTATATTCCCATTCACTAATAGTGGTTAAAATATAATTTTACTGTATAACAATTTATAATTTTATAGTTTTTCAAGGGTTTTATAAAAATAATAGGGTAAACTACACCAATGGTTACCAGTTTTGAGTAAGTTTTTGTTTTACCTGTTAAAGTTTCAAAAGTAACAAATTAGTCACTAACGTTATCGATTTGTAACAAAACGGTCAATAATATTATCGATTTGTACTAAAATGGTCACTCCACCATTGCCTCTGTTAAATTGATAACTTGCTATCGTTAATAAAAAGGTAAATATTTAGTTATACCCCTGAAATATTGCTAAAACATCAAATAGGTCATTAAACAATAATTTATATCTAATTTATCCCAAAAACTTTATGATTTCAATTTTTTTAAACACCCCACCATGTCAGTTATATTCTAACCACTTTCCTTACAAAACGAAAACCACACTTAAACAAACTCTTATTTGTCTTTAAATATTCTAACCATTTTCCTTACAAAACGAAAACCATCCCGAAAGTATTATTTTTTACATTAAAATTAATTGATTATATGGCTTTAAATACACATGTATTTGTCTTAATGGAAAAACTCCATTTATCTATGCAGTGTGATTTTCATTTTGTAAGGAAAGTGGTTCGAATATAATTGTGGTGGTGGGGTGTTTAAATATATATATATAAATTAGTAAGCTTTCGAGATAAATTAAATATAAAATCATTGTTTAAGGACTTATTTAATGACCATCCAGCTCAGTTGGTAGATCACAAGGTTCTTAACCTTGAGGTCGTGGGATCGAGTCTCACGGAGGGCATTTCATAATTCGGAGGTCTCCTACGAAAGCTGCTCTTAACCTGGCGTTGGGGGCAGCCTACTATCCTACCTCCCCCTTACCCCATTACATATGGGAATAAGGGTAAGCTAATAAGCTAATTTTAATGTTTTAGCAATAGTTTAGGGTAAAACTAAATATTAACCTTTTTATTAATGTTCTCGTGTTATCAAATTAACAGAGAATACGGTGGAGTGACCATTTTGTTATAAATTAATAATATTAGTGACTATTTTATTACAAATAAATAATATTAGTGATTTAATTGTAAAATAAGTGTGAAGATTTAGAAGTTCTTAGAAACAAAACAATTTGCAAAAGGAAAGAAGAAATTGTCACAACATATCTTAAAGTATAAGAATATTGTTTTATAAGTCCTTAGAATTTACAAAAGCATAAAAAGGGGTCAGTCAAGTCATATGATTTTAATTTGGCAACAAAAGTTGTGATTATTTAGAAGAAATTAACAAATTAAAGCTAATATTACTTGCAAAAAGTAAGGTCAAATAGGTGAGTGGTCCATTCCAAATTCTTTAACTTTGTTTGATTTGACATTTGCATGAAGCAATTTACCCATTTAATGCCCTACATATGTACACCGACGTCAGATCGTATTGGAGTGAAGGATAAAAACCTCATATCTAGAGGTAATAGTGTAATTTTAATATAAATTTATGAATAATTGTTATAATATCTCACTTATCTATTTTTTAATTAGGTTTTTATTTTATATTAAATCGGATCGAATTTATACTCTAAAAATTTGGGGTGAATTAGTTTCAGCCGAAAGATATATGCTTTTTGGATTGGGTCAAGTCGGATGGAGGGTATATATTTTTTGACTCGAATCAAGTTTAGGTTAAGTGTATATATTTTTAAACGTCGGCTCGTGTCTCGGCCCATTACATCCGATTACCTATAAAATCCGGATACCCGTATTTTTAGGTCACGGATACCCAATCCATAATTGTTATTTTTTATTTTTTATTCTTTAAATTATATATTTTTTTAAAAACATATATATAGAAAAATTTTAAATTTTAAACTTTAAAGGTCTATAATATATATAATTCACACATAAAATTTAAAAATTCAAATTAAATAATTAAAATAAAATTTATTAAAACTTAATATAAAGAAATATAAATAAATTTCAAATGTTTTGAAGTTAAAATTAATATTTTAAAAAACAATTTAGAATGTTAATCTAAAATAGTTTAAGAAATTAAGAATTTAGAAAGATATGATAGTAAAATTTAAGAAATTAAGAATTTAGAATGTTAGAGTGAATAAATTGAGAATTATGAATAGAAATTTAATATAAAATAAAAATAATATATATATATATAATAAACTGGGTACCGTGTCGGCGGGTACCGAAAAGCAATATTTTGTGAACTGAGCCCGACCTGAAAACTCAAAAAAATAGCAGGTTGGGTACCCAACCCGAAAAATCAGATATTTTTACTATAAGTATCCGATATTTTTTAACTAGGTCGACAGGTCAGATCAATCGGATCGAATATTTTTGAATACCCCTAAGGTCCATCTCTGATCATATATCTTTTATACAAATTACTAATAATATTATTTTATGCATAATTTTTTAAAAAGTATATACATATAAAAAATGTGTTTTTCACGAAAAATCACCGGTGACGGTATATTTACCGATCTAACACCAGTCAAATTATATTTCTCGATTTAACACCCATAGCAGTAAAGCGTGCTCCATGCCCCGCCCTATATGCTAATTTGGCGCCACGTGGGGTATAGTGCACCCCCTGTACCGCGCTATACGCTGACATGGCTTACACGTGGGGTATAGCGCGGCCCTTGATCCCCGCTATATCTGTTTATCTGACACGTGAGGTATAGCGCGGTACAAGAGGCGCGCTATACCTTTAATTACCCCCAATCCTCTCTATAAATACACATCCTCTATTACTTTCATCACACCATATTCTCTCAAATTCTCTCAAATACTCTCTCTATTTAAGGTATATTTTATAATATTTTTAATATATGAACGAACCTGATTAAAAGTGCGGCAATATTATATCTGGAAAAAAATAACTGAAACAAATCTGATTAAATAAATTATATATGAACGAAAATATAACACAATAAATTTTTTACACATCAACGTAAATAATTTAAATAATTTAATTTTATATTATTACCTGTACCACAAAACTATTTTGACGTATGCTCATGCTTTTCAATTTTACAAACACAAAAATTAATTGAAAATAATTAGTATAATATTTTTTTCAAATAATTATAATAAACAATAAGTATAATAAAAAAAATTATAACGAAATTTATAACGAAAAATCACACGAACTTCTAAATCAAATATAAGAAATTATCAGAATTATTACTCGTTGACGGAATTGTTGTATTAATTTATAAGTTAGAGGAGAGAGATATGAGGAAATGTGAGAAACTTAACAGGGAGCGAAGGGTATTTATAACCATATAAGGTGCGGTACCTGCACCGCGCTATATGTAATTATTCAGATAAAGGTATAGCGCGGACCAGGTCCGCGCTAAATATAATTCATACCCAAGTATAGCGCTGAGCAGGGCAGCGCTATACCCCTACGTGGCGTATAGCGCGGATCAGAGGCGCTATACCCACGGTAAGCCATGTCACCGTATACGCGGTACAGGGGGCGCGTTATACCTCACGTGACGCCAAATCAGCATATATCGCGGGGCAGGAAACGCGCTTTACTGCTACGGGTGTTAGATCAGAAATATAATCTGACCGATGTTAGATCATTAAATATACCGATCACCGATAATTTTCGGAAAACACGTCTATAAAAAGTTTCCAATTTAATTTCTTTTGTGCAAATAAAGAAGCTTCGTGGGCGCCACAAAATGTGAATTAGAGTCCTACGCAGTTTATTTCTAGGTATAAATTCCAAACCTTAAATCTCTCAACTTTATAATATTTTTATATTAAATCGAATCCCATCATTAAGTTCAATCTTTCTTTGTTTTTTGAAATTGAGTGAACTAATCCTTGGGAGCTTGTTGTTCTAGTTTGCACATCAGCGAACACGAAGAAGACGGTTCCCTTTATCAGACCCAGAACTCCATCCATGCCCTATGGGACAAGGTATCGTGTAGAATTATAGTGTCCCTTTGAGTTAGGTTTGAGACAGATTGTTTTTAGTTTCGAATATGAACAGACCTGCAATTTCGAGATGTTTTTGATTCTATGCACTCGTCGTTTTGCAGTTCGCCGGAGTAACAGCGATAAACAATCCGATGCCCCGCTTCGAGTTCTCAAGCCTCAGCCCCTCCGAATTTCAATGCTGCATCTGATGATATACAGTCTGGCAATATTGTCACATTGGCTCCAAGTGTCTTGTACTTCAAAGAAGATACCGACAAGGATCATCGACGGATTAAAACACGTGAAATGATAGTAACGGAGACAAGTCGAGTGGACTTCGACGCAAAGGAAGATCGACGGCAGAGTCCCGGTCGAAGTTCTGGAACGAGAACCTGAAGCTGAAGTTGCTTGTGCCTATGGATCATCAGAGGATGAGGACGTTTGTCCCACATGTCTTGATGGTAAATAAGCACCTTTTGGATTGTTGATTCCTTAATCAGTTTATAGATGTACATTGTCTTAATTCGACTGATTTCGATTATCGATTTATCGTGCAGAGTACGAACGTGAAAATCCACGAATAGTTCTTCAATGTTCCCACAGCTACCACCTCGGTAGCATATACGAGTGGATGGAGAGGTCAGAAAAACCGTCCAATTTGTGGAAAGGTAATGCATTTCTTACAAGCTTCTGCAATTGTTTCATAATTCTTAACATTTAACTGCTGTTTTAAGTTCTATCAACCATTACCTAACAGTTATTCATTGAATGTCGAGAATCGAATGCTAAACCGGAACTGTTAGCTCTTCATATCATATAGATGAACATTATAGTGTCATACTTTGTCTAGCATGCTTAGTTTGATTCATTCGACCTTTTCCTAGAACATATGGCGATTATCAACTGAATTTGCAGAAGAAGATGTTTGATGAAGCAACTTGAAATAGGATCACCGGAGACACACACACCGAAGATTAACCTGATTTTTTAATTAGTTTTAAGGGCACATTTCAACAAGTTTTTGGGGTTGTAGTTTGATAAGCAAGTATTACAGGTTAGTGCTTGCCATTCATACAATGGCATTAAACAATGTATCTTTTTTCCTGATGCAAATTGCCTTGTGATAGGCTGCAACTGATAACGACAGAATACAAGATATACACTTATCGTCCACATATATATATATATATATATATATATATGTATTAAATCAATGTAGACATAAAAGGCATGAGTCTTCTTTCTCATCCTTTGCATGGATCTATGTTCATATTAACATAAACTCGAAAGCATTGATGAAACTGTACCGATTTTCAACCAGCAAGCATCCCAGATGGCATGAATAATAGGTTCCAGAGTAAGATCAAGTTCATTCCTCCTCATTTCTGTTGCTTCTTCCTGGTATGGCCGCTGCATCAACCAAATCTTTAACTGAGTTATTGCCACTTTCATTATAGACACTCGAAAATGTTTGGGATTGCCTTCTTTGGCCTACGTTTAGGGTTTTACCCGATATTCAGGCAGGGCGGAGGCTGTGGCGGTAGAAAGGATGATGAGTTGAGGCCATGGTTTTGCTGCCCCCACTGTGACTGCTGCTGCTGCGCGACTGTCTCCTCCCTCTCTTGATCTACGCATGCAAAAGAGATCGCAAACTTCAAGTTTTTTTGCTAAAACTCTTACAATCGATTCAATAGCTAAAACTGCATGGTGTTTTGCTAGTCACCTGCTTTGCTAGCATGGTGTTTTGCTCCTGTATTGCCTTCTCCTGTCATATAGGCACCGCAAATAGAGATGACATTACGAAAACCGAAATCGATTAGCTTCGTTCACTTTGTTACAACTAAATCTTACACCAGTAAGAATTATACAATTCGAGTTCATATAATGCTCCATATATGTTCTATGTGTCAGTGTCCGTACCTTCTTTGAAGCTCAGAGATTGACTCATACATGAGTTGGTTCTGCAGAAGATAGAAAGGCCACAAAATTCATCATTTAAACAAAAAGAAAACAATTCTAATGGTAAGACTATAACATAGGAAAAAACATGCTTTTTTCGAACGAATAAGCTTAAGAGCAGTATCAAGCTGCTGCTCCAAATTCTGCAGCTCCTTGAGACTCAGTGAGTCCAATTCTTCTCCCATGTAATGCCTGAAGAGCAAATAAAGCCCAATGTAAGATTTGAAAGTTTCGATTTTTTACTATGTCGCTATAAATTCGTATTCGACACGTATTCGGATATGACACATGAACTTATGATGCTTGACACATATTC